>NC_052616.1:47591201-47784850 GCF_016545825.1 Eucalyptus grandis | reverse complement strand
ATTTGAACAACTTTGACCCGCAAAAACATTTCTCAAGCAATATGGCTAACTCATAAAGATTAATAAACAACCGCAGACACGCATCCACAGCAAATTGGTTAGTCTTTCATGAGTAATACCATGTAACAATACTTGATATAAATGCAACCGGTCAAGCATCAAAATCCACAACCAATTCAAGTCTAACACTCAAGTTCAAGTTCTCAAGTCATACTCAAAAATAAACATAAACACAAAAGTCATTTCACAAAAGTCTTAAAATAATGTTTGTTCAAATTGGTTCTCCCCTTTTGTCATCATTAAAAAGAGGGTGAGAAAGGAGTCATGTCCGCTTGGGAATGCGCACGATCCGAAATCCCCAATGGATCGGACTACTCCTTCGAGCTTCTTCAGATCTTCTCGCGGATGAGCTACCTCTTCTCTCTTCGCATTGGCTTGAAGTTGCGGAGCGAGGTCTTTGTATTTATCTTCCGAGAGACCGAAGATGCTTGTCCAAGATGCTTCAAAGCTTGGATTTCACAGTCTGAATATATATATCGGTTACGCATTTTAAGAATATCCATGATACTACGAAGATCTACGTAATCATCCGTCTCGTGTACCGGCATTGGCTTTCTCAGATGGTGTGTGTGAGACGATGGCGCTTCCGAACGGTCCGCGCAGATTTGGAATCGTCGTATCATCTTCTTCGTGCAATTGAGAGACTCCGAACGTCTTCGGGTCTTCCGGAGATTGTCTTAGATCTTCGAAGCATGAGGTGGAGACCTCTCTTGCTCGCTAACTCCCCCGTCTCTAGGACATCGAAAGGGGAAGAGTGATGATCATGCTCTTGATTTCCCTTCTCTCATTTATCGCCAGACCGTTCTTTTTCTTCTTCCTCAACTTCTTTCTCCTTCTCTCTCGTTCTTCTTCTTCTCTCGCTCTACCAAGTTCGTCGGATAAGACATAGAACGTCTTGTTCTTGTCAGTGCTGGAATAGTGGGATCTTCATCATCTTCATCCTCATCCTCATCCTCCAGAATAAGAGTTCTTTTCCTCTTTTTCGAAGAAGCACCAATGGCCTTCTTTCCTTTCCCTTTTGAAGCGCATCGATCTGAGATTTCACTTTGAATTTCTCCATTGCCTTAGAGAGTTCTTGCAGACGCATCTTCATTAACATTTTCAGCCCTACCACCATCTTATCACACGGTCGAACACAAAAGTATGTGGCAGTTCAATATTCGATGTCCGAAGATCTTGGTCACTGCACCGAGGATAAGGCAATTGTCCTTTGTCTTTGACACCGCTTCTGTACATATGGAAAAGAATAGTGTGCGGGAGAGAGAACTTTCGTCCCGAGTTGATCGCATACATCAACTTTGCTTCGTAAAGAGACACAAGTCTTTGAAGTAGACTTAGGTCTCGAGACAATTGATCACAATCTTGTGAAGCACAATGTTGATGGCATTCATCCGGAATAGATAATTTTCTTATCTACATCCCTATCTTTGACAAGATCCAGTAGTTCGAGCAGGTGAGACTTTGATTGGGAGATAGCGTCCCCGTTCAACTCCAACTATGTCCGCCAACATATTCACATCTACCACATAGACTTTGTCTCGAACATCGAATGAAATTCTATTCGCATCCAAAAAGCTAAGATTTGAATAGAAATAAGCGGTCGATGATCATACCCGTCTCAGAGTCGAGCGAAAGTCTCAAGTTGAAGCAAATTCAACTTCTCTCTTAGGTTCAAGTTGATGGAATCCGGGAAGTCAAAATCGACACTTCTAGGGTTGATTACCCCTCTTTCAACAGACCGTAATACACTTTTTCCCGATCCTTGGATTTAAACAAATCCATCCGATTTCCTTTCACCTTTGCCGCCACACCCATTTTAGGTTTAAATTCAAGGAACATTTTTCATCATCGTTCCCGCCAATCAGATTTTGTCCTGGCATACGAGGATCTCTTGGAATGTTCGCAAGTGCTTCTTCGTTTCCTTTCGGGGCAATTCCCCATTCCTCCATTTTCTTGAGAAAAAGATACTCATTCCCATAATTTTTGTCCTTAAGGAAGTCATCTATATAGTTCAATGGAGTACCTGTGCTTTTCAATGCACGATAAAGAGTATACAAAAAGGAGGGCTTTTGAACTCTTACTGGTCGGCATCCTCGATTATCTCTTCTTCCAGTTGTGACTTGCACTTTGTAGGGCGGTGAGATGCTGAATGACGTGGAGGAGAGCGATCGGACTCGTCGCGACTTGGTAAGTCTTCTTCCTCGTGAGATCGAAATGTGTCGGTCCCTTCTTCATTCTTTGTGGTCCCCTGTTTGCGATCCTTGATGATTTCCTCGAAGACGACATCTTTCTTTGTCTATTGGAGGATTCCTTCACTTGCTTTCCCAAGAAAAATGACCACTTTCTCGACGATGAACAAAGAGTAGAAACAGATCGAGAGGAGAGTGCTTTTAGGGTTTTTGAAAATTGGGGAAAGGAAAAACTGTATATATATAACTCAGTTTTTGAAAAAGGAAGTTCAATCGGTGCAAGGAAAGTGAACGATTACTTCTTTTCAAAATCGATAACTCCAAAATTATTAAACAAAAGATCGTACCTTTTCGAGTTAATTATAACTAAATGACAATTAGTACCTTTTAGATGAAATACAACTTACGTCTTTAGCCATGAATGTCTCGAGTCTCGGGACTTAGAGTCTAAGAGATCGAGTCTTAGAGTTGGTGAGTCTCTAGACTTTAACTTCTTCAAGCTTCAAAATGTTGAGTCTCGAGCGGATAAAGTCAAACCGATTCTTCTCCAAAGGCTTTGTGAATATGTCCGCTAGTTGACTTTTGAATCAACAAATTGAATCGAGATTCTCCATTTTGAATATGATCTCTAATAAAGTGATGTCGAATCTCAATATGCTTTGCTCTTGAATGAAGGATTGGATTTTTGGTGAGATTTATCGCACTTGTGTTGTCACATCTGATTTCTGTGCATGAGTCTTCAATGCCAAAGTCTTGTAGCTGTTGTTTTATCCATAGAATTTGCAAACAGCTTCCAAGAGCTACATACTCGCTTACGTCGTTGAAAGAGCTACGAGTGCTTTGCTTCCTCGAAAACCAAGACACCGTTCTGTTTCCAAGTAGTTGACAAGTTCCAGAAGTGCTCTTTCTATCGACTCTGCAACCGGCCAGATCTGCATCTGAGTATCCTAAAAGATTAAAGTCTCCCCTCTTTGGATACCAAAGACCGATGCTTGAAGATGAAGCAACGTATTTGATAATTCGTTTCACGGCAATGAGATGTGATTCTCTAGGATCCGATTGAAACCTAGCACGAGATACAAACACTAAACAAAATATCAGGTCTAGAAGCATTAAGATAAAGAAGTGAACCGATCATGCCCCGTACAGCTTTTGATCTACTTTCTTCCCTTCTTCATCCTTGTCTATCTTCGAGAACATGACATTGGTATGTCGATCTTTTTGCATTTTTCCAATCCAAACCTTTTGACAAGATCATTCGCATATTTTTCTTGATGGATGAAAGTTCCTTCCTTCATTTGTTTCACTTGGAGTCCAAGAAAGAATGTTAACTCTCCCATCATACTCATTTCAAATTCATCCCGCATAGACTTAGAAAATTTCTTGCAAAGACTTTCATTAGAGGATCCAAAAATAATGTCATCAACATATATTTGAACAAGTAAAAGTTTTGTTTTCCTTTTTGATAAACAAAGTAGTATCTACTTTACCTTTGACAAAACCATTTTGTAATAAAAACTTACTTAGTCCGTCGTACCAAGCTCGAGGTGCTTGCTTTAGACCATACAGAGCCTTTTCACCAAGACTCGAGTCTCGGCTTCTTTGGGTCTTCAAATCCGGCGGTTGTTCCACATAAACTTCCTCATGGATAAATCCATTTAGGAAAGCACTTTTGACGTCCATTTGGAATAACCTGAAATTTTGTAACAAGCAAACGCAAGTAATAGACGAATAGCTTCTAACCTTGCAACGAGTGCGTAAGTCTCGTCATAGTCTATTCCTTCTTCTTGCGTATACCCTTTGGCCACGAGTCTTGCTTTGTTTCGTACGACTTTTCCTTTTCGTTCATTTTGTTCCCGAATACCCATTTGGTTCCAATAACAGTTTTACCTTTTGGTTTGGATGTCAATTCCCGGACATCATTGATTTTGAACCTGTCTAAGCTCTTCTTGCATAGCTTCGATCCAGCTTTCATCGATAAAGCTTCTTCTATGCTTTTTGGTTCAATTTCGTAGATGAGAGCCACAAAGACTAGATTCTTCATGCCTTTTTGATCGGTGCGGATTCCTTCATTAAGTTCGCCAATAATAAGATCTTTGGGATGACTAGATTTGTGCTTCCAGTTACTGTGTTGATGATCTCTTTCTTTATTTGATTCTCCATGAGCGTCTTGATGATGGACTTCCAGAATCGAGATGTTTCTTGAGATGTAGACATTTGAAGATCTAGAGCGGATTCGTCTCTTCGTGCACTAGTCTGGCCGGATTCATCTTGCACCGAGTCTTGGAATTTGACATTCATTGATTCTTCCACGGACCGGCTTTTTTTGTTGTAGACTCGTAGGCTTTGCTTGATGTAGAATATCCAAGGAAGATGCCTTCATCGATCTTTCTTCAAACTTACCAACTCGATCATTTGCATTTTTCAAAATAAAGCATTTGCAACCGAACACATGAAAGTATGAAACAATAGGCTTCTTACCTTGAACAATTCATAGGGGGTTTTATCAAGAATAGGTCTTAGAAAGACTCTATTCATAATATAGCAAGCGTTGAAACAAACTTCAAACCCAAAATCGTGAAGAAATTTTACTTTCAATTAAAAGTGTTCTAGCCATTTCTTGAAGAGATCTATTCTTTCTTTCCACAACTCCATTTTGCTCGAGTATACGGAGAGGAAAACATGTGATTAACACCCATTTATCACAAAATCTCGTAAAATCTTGATTTTCAAATTCACTTCCATGATCTGTTCTTATACTAGAAATAGCACATCCTTTTTCATTTTGAACCTTTTTAGCAAACTTTTCAAAGTACGAAAAGGTTTCTGATTTATTTGCAAGAAAATATACCTGTGTAAAACGAGTAATCATCTACAATTACTAGACAATATTTCTTACCTCCAATGCTCGGGTTCTTGTTGGTCCGAAGAGATCCATATGAAGCAACCGTATTACATGATTAGTAGATACATGATTTATTTGCTTAAATGAATTTCTTACTGCTTTCCCGAATGCATGGAGTGCATAAGTCGACTTTTGGTATGGCGGTTTAGGTAGACCTCGAACAAGCTGCTTTGAAGAGATTTTGGCTAATTGCTTCTTGTTGATATGGCCAAGTTTTCTGTGCCATAGAATTGCTTCATCTTGAATTGAGATTAAGCATTGTTCTTCATTTGGCTTTACATCAAGGAGGTAGATGTTTCCATGCCTTCGACCCATGAAAGACTGAGTCGAATCTTTGCTAATTCCAGAACATATGCCTTCTTGAAAGAAGATCTTGTAACCAGTATCACACAATTGGCTAATGCTGAGTAGATTGTAGTTGAGTCCTTCCACTAGAGAGACATTGCTTATTGTGAGATTTCCAATTTTCGCATTCCGAATCCCACAATACTTCCTTTGCTATTTCCTCCGAATGAAACTTTTCCACCATTTACTTTAATAAGCTTTATGAAACATTTTGAGTCTCTGTCATGTGTCTTGAGCATCCGCGTCAAGATACCACTTTACCTTCTTTTTACTGAGAGACTGCATTCAAAAAAGAGTCTCAAGCTTTCTTTGGTACCCAAATTTTCTTGGGTCCTTTCGTGTTAGTAGGATGAGCATTATTAGGCCATACTCTCTTAATGAGGCTTCAAACCATAGGACACTCTTTTTCAAAATGATCCCGATTGTTACACTTAGAACACCTTAAAGCATTTCGACCTACAGGCTTTACAAAAACTCTTTTGAAATGATTTTTATAAGCCTCTCTCGATGGTCTTTTCTTAATTCTTTCTTTTACTTTCGGAAAATCAATCAAAGGGATTGTTTCAGCTGTCATACCTAGACCCGACTTATTAAAGTAAGGTCTTTGATTGAAAGGACTTTTTCAAGTTTTTCGGACCCTATTGAAAATTTCTTTGAAATATTTGATAAATCAGTTTTTAAGAAAGCATTTTCTTTTGAAAGATTGTCTTCACTTTCTTTAAGAGTAGAAACATTCAAGTCTAAATTTTTTTACCTTTTCTTCTAAAAATGTTTTCCTTTTGTTTTAAAACTGAGTTTTCCTTTTTAAGTTCGGAAATCCTTTTAAGAGAAGTCTTAAGACTAAAACATAACTCATCAATATATTTAGAGACTTTGACAGGATTTTATAATCACTTACCTCAAATTCACTGTCCGAGTCTCGATCCCAGTCGAGTCCGATTGCGCCATTAGACACGAGTTGGCATATTCCTCATCACTCTCTTCACACTCGTATCGCTCCTGGTTTGGCTTTAAGAGCTTTTGAAATTTCTCAGCTTTTCCTCTTTTCTTTTCGGAAGAGGACGGTTGGGTACGATGTGTCCTTCTTTTTACATTCGAAGCAAACTACTTCTTTGTTTGGTTCCTCATCATCAACAGACTTGGTGCGCTATCTCGAGAACTTTGTTTCTTTGGGATGAACCTTCGCCTTTTCTATTCAGTTTTCTGAATCTTCTTATCATGAGGGCGAGCTCCTCATCATCCATATCATCTTCGAGAATCTGCATCATCAGAATCATTATTTGATTTTAGTGCAATAGATTTCTTACCTCTTGGATCTTCGTCTTCATTAATTCGTTCCACTTCGTAAGATCAAGAGTTCCAATCGCCCGTCTACGAGATAATGGCATGATTCTTTGCGTCTCTCTTATTGAAGTCTTTATATGATTCCAATCCTTGGAGAGTCCACGTAGAAGCTTGTTCACCTTCATGGGATCAGAAATTTTTGTCCTTGGTTCTCAAGACCATTGACAATATCTCAGAAACGACTAAACATGTCGGGTTATAGATTCTCCCGGGTTTCATTTTGAAGGATTCATATTGACCAAGAAGAATGTTAATTCTGGTCTCCTTCACTCGATCCGTCCCTTCATAAGTGATATGTAACCTGTCCCACTTCTTTTGCTGTGACACAAGAAGATATTCTGTTATATTCGGTTGGTGACAAAGCACAATATAAAGAATAAATTGCTTTAGCATCGAGTGCTTGTCTCTTGTTTATTTCTTCTTGAGACATTCCGCTGGTTTCAACGGTTTCTTTTCCTCTTTCGGTGATTGATGCAGCAGCAAGAGTGATTCCTTTTTCCACTACGTCCCATTCCGAGGATCCTTTGATCGTAGGAAAGCTTTCATCTTGTTCTTCCAGATGTTGTAATCCTTTCCATCGAAGTAGGGAGGTCTGGTATTGCTTTGCCCCTCCATCAGCCCAGGTGCTAGCATACTAGCCATGGATCTTTTTACGAAGTAAAACACTTCAAACAAAGTAAGAACACGGGCTCGATACCAATTGAAATAGCTAGTACGAGTACCTAGAGGGGGTGAATAGGTAAAAAAATTTCTCGAAGCTTGCACGATATTTAAACAATTAAAGAATTTGCAACGAGTTAAAAATTCAATCGCAAGACGAGTAAGGGAAAGAGAGAATTGAACACTCGTTTATAGTGGTTCGGCTTGATTCAAGCCTACGTCCACTCTTCGCACCGATGTGCCGATTGGCTGGATTCCACTATGATCAAAGAGTTGTTACAGTGTTGATCTTCCTTGATTTCTAGGTGTAGATGATCTACCACACTCGCTCAAGGCGTTACCAAGTATAAACACTCTCTGTGTACAATTTCGCTCAGTCTCGACTAACAATCAAGGATCTTCAGACTCTGGAATTTTTCTATCGATCACACACTTAAAACAACTAGAACATCTTCCTTTTATACTCCTTCATGCCATCATAGCCGTTGGCACTTACCAAAGGAATTCCTCCAATCTACCCGTTGGACGGAATCAATCAAGAAGATCATCCGAGCTATTTAAGGAATTCGATGATAGCCCATCAATCCTGTTCGCCCATACAATCGGGATCTCGGTTTCAAGAATAGAATAATCCAAGATTATTTCGTCGACCATCGGATCTTCAATTGATCTTAGATAAGAATTAAAGAATCCGAAATGATTATCCAACCAAAGAATCTATTCCAGAGGATAGAATCAAATCCTCAACCATAAACCTCGACTTTGGATTTTCTTCAACACCGGATTAGAAAGACTGTCGGTGAGAATAATTTTGAGTCTTGAGTCTTGAGTCTTGAGATAACAAAGTCTTGAGACTATAAATTCTTGAGACTTTAACTATCGATATCCGACTTAGACCGATAGAAATGTTTTGTCGCTTCAAAATATTCGGAAAGATTTCTCCAATGACCTCACCCAAATCTCGGGTGAAGCCACCTCACCAGTGGCCCTAGGCAAGGTAGGGCGAGGGCCCCGGCCCTCGTTGGCCACCACGGGGACATCCAAGGAGGAACAAGGGAGAAAAGAAAATGGACAAAAAGAAAAATTAATAAACAATTCGAACAAAACAAAATAATTATTTAAGAAATGACCACTTTAGCGTCTAGCCATCGGCATGCATCCACGTCGCCGGATTGGCTAAAATTGGCTAGATGAACTGAATTGGTACCAATACGAAAATGTTTAGGACTAAATTAATTCAATTAAAAAGTTGAGAACTGAATTGGTATAAACATAATAAGTTTAAGACTTTTTTTCGTACTTTTCCCCATTTCAACCATTTATCTTTAACTAACTATTATATTGGTTTTCTTAGGTCATTTTAGAATATCTTGATCAATTAAATCATTACAAAATTCCAATATTATCTAAACATGAAATGTTATGTCTCTTTATAATTAAATAAAAAAATTGGGGTTATAAATTTTTAGGATCGTACCAAATGCATTTTTGTTCTTTCTCTATTTCGGAAATCTAAATTTTGTGCAGTTATCAAACGCATTCTTTTGCTCAGAAACTTGTCCAAAGAGAACTATTTTTGAACATAAATTATTCTCGAAAACAAAATGTTATCAAACACAACTTAAATACCAGTCAAGAGGCCAAACTCTAGAAATTTAATTTAAATGTGTCAACAGCTATAGTTATGGGGACTATATAGGTCCCGAGGCCATCATAGCTGTGGAAGAAACTGGGTCCCTATCTCAAATGCGAGATTCCTTTGTTACACTAATAATGAATTCTGCATGGCCAAGTCCCTATAGGGAGAGCTTTCGTATTGCCCTTCAGTAGCATCGCTTTCTCTAAATTAAAATCACAATGAATGACACTAGAGGAAGATGACTTTAAGTATGTGGCCGAGAAAAAAGATGTGTTTGCACACCGGCCCTTGTAATTGTTACAAAAATAGATGTTTGATCAATATCTCCTCCGTTTCGCCCTTGACCTCCTTGATAGTGACCTTGGTCTCGACTTCAACTACAATCTTGATTAGTCTCTCAAATTTGCACAGGATCTCTACTCTGCTCCTTCTCATCTCCGATGGTCAACCAAGTTTATGACAACAGAGAGTCGCCTACGAGTCGGAGATGCACAAATGTGAATCGAAAATTATCAACCACGGAGCAAACTCGTTAAAATACTTAAAAGCTACCAATATGTTAGGTTATACTAAAATCACGTTCAATCGATTTTAACGACGAAATTGAATTTATTTTCAGAATTGAACGTTCGAGTGTGTCATGATTCATTTTTAGGACGCCATCTCATCTTTCGGAGAAATTTTGTCGAGTCCGGAATTTTTGCGAAAAATCAATTTTGGACAAAAAGAAATTATGGAAATTCGTATGGGCTGCTCTAAGGGATTTATTGGCTGCCAAAATTGCTTTGTTTGGAAAGAAATGAGAGGAAATTAGACATTGGAAGGAGCCTTGACTTCTTGGCTGAAGACTTTGAGGCCAAATGCACTTGAGTGCATGAATATTTCTCTTGGACTCCCATTAGCCCTCACCTTGACTTAGTTTTCCCCCTCTCTCCCTCCTTCTTACCTCTCTCCCTCCTTGTGCGTGAACTTCAGCCAGCCAAACCCCCACCCCTTCTTCTTCTTCTTCTTCTTCTTCTTCTTCTTCTTCTTCTTCTTCTTCTTCTTCATTTCCATTTCCCTTGGTGCCGCAAGCCTCTAGCAACTAGCCAACCCACACTGCCATCTTTAGTCTAGCACCGCACCACCTTCAGCTTGCCACCGCCAACCCGTGTCCGCCTAGCAACCCCCGTCTTGAGCTGCCGCTCACCTCAACTCAACTCTGTCCTGTTAGGGAAATCCCTTATGATGTTTTGAAAATGACAAAATAAATCAAAGGCTATTGACGTGTTTACTTGTTGAGTAACATATTATGCAGATGATAGAATATGTAAAGGATATTATCCAAAGTTTATTCTGAAGATTTCCAGACTTATGTGTCAAAGTTTGAAGATTGACAGCCTTTAGTATCAAAGTCTATTCTACATCAGAAGTTTGCCAACTCTGACAAATTCCAAACTGAACATGAATGAAGAACTAGAAAAGAGACTCTATGCTGAAGGTGGACTTATTCAGACTGTGTTTAAACCTTAAGGTTAAATCTATTCAGAAGTAGATTATGCTCAGACTCGGATTGTAAAGTCTATTGCTCTCAGACTTTACATCCAGAACAAGACCAAACGTAACACAAGCCCTAAATGTATAACAGCTAGTGATCTAATTTGGATTTTACATCAAGATTGATTTGATTGACTCGATCTAATTGATTGACAATTGGATCTTGAAGATAAGAACTTTCTATACATAAAAGCTCTACTTATGGAAACCAAGATTCTATTTGTATGGGCGATCAGAATCAATTTGGGATTCTACTTCTATCACTCAACGGCTACCAAATCTTCTAGATATAGATCTGTCCAATAAGTAGATTGGAAGATGATCCTCGAGATATTGTCCAACGGCTAGTTTGGAAGTAGAGGAATATTTAAGGAGATCAAAGACCGATGAGCAAGTAAGAGACGGAGCGTAGAATTTATAATTCCAAAGTCTGAGTGACTTTCGATCATACATTTGTCTTTAGTGAGCTTAAACGTTTGTGATCGTGAGAGAAATACCAAAAGAGTGACTTAATGAGATAATGTGATCTACTACTAAGTGTTTGCACTCAAAGTTGTAATCTCTTGTTGATTGCTAGTGGAATCTAGCCAAGAAGGCTGTTAGCATCGAAGAGTAGACGTAGGTTTGATCTAAGCCGAACCACTATAAACTTTATGTTCTTATTCTCTTCCCTGAATCTCTTTATTTTGTTCGTAGTTCTATTTAATTGCTAAAGTTTGAACTTGCTCAAAGTCTATTGTTCTTCAGACTCAGTTTCAAAAGCAAAATATTTTACTGCGTTCAGTGAAAAAATTTCTTCACACTTATTCACCCCCCTCTAGGTGTTCATACTAGCACTTTCACGTCCGACACCCTCCACAGTCTACACCACCTCACGCCCCCATCGCCGAACCACCAGCTCAGTCAGGCTTGTCCGTCCACCAGCCACCCGCTAGCTTTGTCCAACCGCCTCAGCCAACCCACTCAACCACTCGACCAGCTTAGCCCTTCCATAGAACCGCCCCTTCAGCCGTGAGCTTGCTGGGCTAATTTCAGCCCCGGTCGAGCCTCCGTTGGAGAAATGGTTGTCTTGGGATCTCACCGCCGTCACCGTGAACTCGTCGCCGTTGAATTCCAGTGAGTTAGCTCCCTAATCTCGGATTTGGTGGTTAATTGCACTTAGTAGGTTAGGTTAGTGTTAATTAGGGATTAGTGGTTAATCTAGTTAGAGTAACTAGTTAGTTAGGATTGGTTAGTTTAGTTAGGTTAGTTTGGTTAGGTGGTTAGTTTAGTTAGTTAGCCTACCCTAGGTTAGATTAGTTAACTTGGGTTAATTAGTTAACCATGGTTAGGATAATTAACTATGGTTAGGTTAATTAACCATGAATAGTTTAATTAAGTTGGATTAATTTAATTAATTGCAATTTATTTAATTAATTGTAATTAGCGTAATAGTGATAGGATAGCCATTTTGTGAAATTTTACGCTAATTCTCATGGTTGAATTTATATGTGGAATTGATTGCTTATTTGTGCAATTGAGTACTTTGTGGTCATTATGGATTATTATTGCAAAATTTAATTTTTATGGTATTTAAATAGAAAGAATACCGAGTGTCGATTTTTTACGCCAAATTTTTATGTACTATATAAAATCGTGGAATTTTGAAATGAGAGCGTACTACATTTATTGGTTCAATTTAAATACGTGACCACGCACGATTATTTTACCGAGATTTTTAATATAAATGAAAATTAGCCAAGTTCATTATTTGAAAACGAGGCATTTGAACACGAAGCATGGTGTCCTTGGTTAACCTAAATTTATGCGGGGTAGTGAGCCCGTCCTAATGCGTTTACGCGGGATGATGCCTGATTAAGTTCGGATGCCCTATGTCAACATATGCCGATCGTGGCGGAGACCGAGTCGATACTCCTTTATGGAATGCCGTATTAATGCGTTTACGCGGGATGATGCTGTGCTTGATGGGGCGAAACAACGCCCGCTTATGCCGGATGACCGCTAACTATTGGGTTGGCCATGTCCGATAGGTCGTAATAACTGGAACACACCTGAGTGGTTGTGATGGCTACGCTTGATTATGGGGGAAAATTGTTTGGCACGGAATGAGACGTGTTATAACGGTTTTACCTTATAATGAGCATCCATGTAATTATTTGAAAGATAAATTGAAGTATTTCTATTATTAAATACATTTGATGTATGCATATGATATATGTGACACACTAATATGCAAGAACGTGCTAAGCCGAGGTAAGTTAATGCTTGTTTAGGCTACCTCTAAGTGAATTTGCGTCCTAATCGAGGTTTAAGGTATTGATTCACCAAGATTTATCTCACTCTATAGTGCTTAACCCTTTTTCAAGGCCGTAGCGTGAAAATTTGCCGAGTGTAGATGTGGTGGGCGCATGATGCGACACCTTTTGGATGGCCCTATCGCTAGTGGAGTGTAGGTTACCTATGACTTTCTTTTGAGATCGACTTGTGAATATAAACTCCTAGGTTAACCGGGTATGTTTATAAAGTGTGGTTTGTGAAAAAGCGTTAGCATGTTTTACTATCCCTGTGTTTGATGGTTGTCTGGGTGTTTATTTAATTCGTTTTCGCATGTGCTTAATTGAAAGATAAAAAGAAAGGGTCGATGACGCATCTTGGAAATGTCGCATTTCAGTCAACCATCGAGGGATGTGCGCGTACTCGGGGTTCGAGGCGTGACACGTGGACAATTTTTAATAATATTATAATATATTTTATAATTTTCTTTTCTTTTCTCTTTTTTTTTTTTTCGTTTATTCTTTTTTGTTTTTGTTTCTTTTTCCCTTCACCAATCATCACTAGGCCTCATTAATGGCTAGCAGAGGTCGCCACCTTCATCAACCTTAGGCGAGGGACATCTATGCCTAGACTAGCAAGGGGCTACCCTTGCTTGGCCAGTCGAGGGTGGCCCTCACCTAGGTGGGCGAGTGTAGGCTGCCTTTGCCTGGGCAGGGGATTGCCACCCTCACCAAGGCAAAGGCTGCCCTCACTAGCCTAAGCCTGGGCATCCCTTGCCCAAGGCCGATAAAGGTGGCCCTAGCTTGAGGCTAGTAGTCGGCAACCTCTATCGGCCATCGATGAGGCTTGATAGTGGTTGGCGAAGAGAAAAGGGAAAAAACAAAGAAGGAAAAAAAGGAAAAAAATGAAAAGAGAAAAAGGAAAAAATAAATAATTGAAAAAAATTAAAATATTATTAAAATTGTCCATGTTAGCTTGATCGTGCCACATAGGAAAGCCAACGTCCTCTTCACGATTTGTGGCCAAAATTAGTTCGATGTACTCAATTGGCAAAACATGAAAATATTTTAGAACTCAATTGGCAAAATTGAAATACTTAAAGTTGAACTGGGAAAATTACAATAGTTTAGGACTTTTTGAACGATTTCCTCCAAGTACGAGAGAGAGTAGGATGAATTGATCATAAAGGAACAACTTTTCAATACAAGGATTCTATTGCTGCCTTTGCCTCTTGTTCTCCCATTTTTCTTTTTTCTTTTGTGTGCTGTCAATGGATTAACGAGTTTTATTGGCAAAACATATCTCATGCAAGAGTTAATTTTTACACATGACTTGATTGCAATTCGAAACATAATTTTTACTTATCATTTAAGAGTATCAAAGTCGTGACCAATTGATACTCCAATTTATTTTGTGATGTACTAAAACAATGGTGTGGTTACCGAACTAATTAACTTAGAAATAAACATCCAAATAGCTAAGTTTCTCTCAAATTTCCACCCCAAAGTAAGGGACGTACATTTGCTGACCAAGGCCCATGATGAACTATACGCAATCATAGCCATTGAAATTTGTGGAATTTGAGTGAAAATCACGTGACTGATATTTTTGGTTGGCTCCAGTCCATGCTGCTTGTGATTGGACCGTGTCTAAGATAAAAATTTCCACCCCAAAATACATGCCACATCAACATTAGTAGTGTCTCCTACATTGTTATCAATAATTATTTAAGAGAAGAGAATTGGACGTGAAAACAAGTAATTGTTTTATATGAAAATAAGTGATTATTGACATGAAGAGAAGTGATTATTGAGCATGAAAAGTGGTGATGGTTCCAATAAGGTACTTATTTTTTAGAGATGTGTTGTTTTTCTATTATCACACATATATATATATATATATATATATATATATATATATATATATATATAACTTTCTCTTCTTCATAATACTCTATTGTTCATATTTCTCTCTTCTTATCTTTTATCATAAAAGTTTAATAACACATTCAAGATGAAATTCTAAAAGAAATTAGAAGAAAAATTAGAGATAGTAAGAGAAAGGGAAAATGAAAAGAAAAAAATGAAATAGATACATAAATATTTGAAAAAAAGTTAGAATATTATTAAAATTATTTACGTCGTCTGCCAACCATATCACGTAGAACAACCAACGTCCATGTTAGCAATTTTCAACCAAAATTAGCTAGATGGACTCAATTGGTAAAATTGAAAGATTTATAACTGAATTGATAAAAAATAATATGTTATGATTTTTTGGACAATTTTTCCCAGATACCGATCCAAAGTACCTCACATATATAAAATAATTGCAAGAAGTGTGGAAAAATTAGATGATAAACGGAGCTTCATCTAGCTTGCTAGCATACAGTAAAGGGAATCACTACTAGTCCATTGATGCATTAAACGATGAAGCATCATGGAAGCCCCCCGAACAGTATGTCAAATCTCTTCCAATTGCAATGGCATCGTTAATGAAATTGTTGATGCTTTCAATTGCTGGAGCACATCATTCCTTCTCGATGATCCCGGCTATACTTGGTCCTCTGACAAACCTCTGAAACTTTGAATTGTTTCAGGATGATATCCACTCATCACGTCCAAGGAACTGAAAAGAACCTACATAGAATCAGTTGCATAGGTAAAATGTAAAAACAGAACAGATTACAGAAACGAGTTTACGTTTAACATTTTCGAAAAAGAAACTTAAAAGGTCCTCTAACCTTGTGACTTTGATGTTGCAGCGGACGAGGGCAGATTCTACATCTCCAAAACAATATCTGAAACCATGGCTTGAAAAGTGAGTTGTGAGGCGACTCAGGAATATGGTCATGGCCTTTAATTTTTCAGTGCCAATGTTTGACCCAAGTGGTCCTGTAAAGAACATAATTTGAACTTTCGTTTTCATCTGGGAAAGTGGCTGCCGATCAAGGTGCAGCTTTTAATTCAAGCATCTATGCAATATTGGAAGAACAGCACGGCCAATGAACAAGTAAGCTAACATTGGCTGTACTACTAAGATTATGAAGTTTGTCAATTTACTCCTCCTCATAAAGAAAAAACTTGAGTATATTTCTAATGACGGGTAAATGTCAATTCACGGTTTTGATGCAGAAACCTTCAAATACTTCTCCATCCTTGATTCTTGAAGTGCACCTCTCTAAGAGGGTGCTGGCATAAATCCACTTCTGCAGACAAACAAGCTTCTTGATTAGGAAAGAATGATGAATTTTTGCTGATCGCCTTCTTGTTACTATCTGCGCAAAATTTCCTTGCGTTTACAAAGTTCACACTGATGATATGCTCAATACCAGTCTTGTCATCATCATAGCCATCTAAATCACTGTGAACTGATTCTGCGGACCACCTCCAAGATTGTTGCTTCTTTTAAGGGACGAAAGCTTGGTTAGCTCTTATGTGGCTTCCTAACTTTTGTGAAAACGGATTTCTGCTTGAGATTTTGGTTTTCCCGGCTAACCCTGAAATCAGTTTTCCCAAAAGTCCCATTTGCAAGTGTCACGACCAAATTTTTTGGTGAACCACCTAGGGTTTGGCTAATGGATTGCTAAGCCTAAACTTAGCTCGAGCTCTTCCAAACCCATACCAACTCGTGACTTAAGTTCAAATATCTAACATGCAAAAGATTTTCAATCAGGAGTCACCACTAATCAGTTTATGGTAGGTCGATTAGACACCTAAATAAAATAATAGGAGAATTATTTTACTTCTACAAATCAGAGATTGTGGATACGGGGACTTGATTACGTTAGATCTCTCTAATGCTCTTTCAGTATCTTTCTCTTCTATTTTGAAAAATTGTTTGGCACGCAGTTTAAATTGATTTTAAATCTATTTTCCTAACATGTGATGTAATCATGCGGGTGCACAAACCATCAATTTAACACCTAGATAAAGCGATGAATAAATTGCAAGACTTACCTCATAACATCAAAAGCATCTACAATGTTAAATCACAATTCATATCGACAATCTTAAATATGATTTCTAATTAACACGCAATCACTCAATTTTTATTTTCACTTTTTTTAATGAGAATCATGCAATGCATGCTACTAATGAAATAATACGACATGACAATATGACCTAAACTATATGACACAAGTATGCAATCTAAATTAATCAAATGACCTAACTCTATGACAAGGAAGTTCTAATTAAATGAATCTAGTAATGACGTGCATTTCATGAACCTAATTCTATATGACATGCACATGATCTTTTATTATCCTAAAGATGCAATTTATTCTAGATAGTGACATCAATTTATTCTAAGACATTTTTTTTGTATTTTTCATGAAATTCGAAATTAAGAAAAATGCAAAAATTATTTATCTAAATTAAGATTTTATCTAGCTTATATTTGTTGGAGAAATCTTCTTGCAGTGTTTTGAAGTTGACAAAATGTTTCTATCGAGTCTAATCAAGGCTTGCAGACTCGCTATTTAAAGTCTGAAAACCTTCGGACAGTGACTCAAGACTCAAAGTCTATCCTCATTGTGAGTCTCTAATCCGTTGAAGAAAGGTTATCCGGAACTGGATGTTTCATTAAGGATTTAACCTTATCAACTGGAGAAGATCTCGTGGCTGGAGAAGACATAACGGAGTCCTTTGATTGATCGAAGATTGACTCGATAATTGAAGATCCGGTGATTGCCTAAATATTATTGGAATGTTCGCTTATGGAAACCGAGATCCCGATTGTATGGGCGAACATGATTGATGGGCTATCAACACGTTCCTTTTATAGCTTGAACAATCTTCCTAATTGATTCCATCCAACGGGTAGATTGGAGGAATTCCTTTGGTAAGTGCCAACGGGTATGATGGCATAAAGGAGTATATAAGGAAGACGGTCTTAGTTGTTCAAGGTGTGTGCGATAGAAGAATTCCAAAGTCTGAAGCTCCTTTTTGTTTAGACAAATCCTTTGAGCGAATACTTGTATACAAAAGAGAGAGTCTATATTTGTGAGAAATCTTGAGGAGGTGTGGTAGAACATCTACACTGTGGAATCAAGGCAAAGCTGTGCTGTAACTTCTCTTTTGTTCATAGTGGAATCCAGCCAATAGACTGTCGTGAAGAAGAGTGGACGTAGGCTTGATATAAGCCGAACCACTATAAACCGCGTGTTCAATTTTCTCTTCTCTCAGTCTTACTTTGATTATCGTTTCCTTCAACTGTCTAGTATTGTGCAATTGTTGAAGAAAATCTTTTATATACCTATTCACCCCCTCTAGGTACTCATACTAGCAATATCAATATTAAGGATCGGGTCAGACTAAATCTTAATTTAAACTAAGATATTATCTTAACCTAGCAATCTCTAACCTAAGATGCAATCTATCTAAAAAAAATCAATCTAAACTTAACATGAAACATGCAATTTTATACTAATAACGTACAAAGAATGCCCTAATTCTACATGACATATGCATGATGATCTTTTTGTGTATTTTTTTTTATAAAATTCGAAATGCTAAATTAAATGTGCCATTTAAAAAAAAAACTAACATCCTAAATGATGCATTTTTTTGGATTTTTATTATTTTGCAAAAAAAATCGAAATAAACATCTATTCTAAATATACAAGATAACCCTAAGATGATAAACCTAATCTAACTCAATTTTTTTATTTTCTTTTTTTTTTATGATAACAAAGTCGACTCAAACCTAATCACATCCAACAAGATAAGATTGTTATCCAAAAATTGACGAATCATATCTCACGCATGAGATCGGGTTGATCAATTTCAAATTAAATCGCGAATCGAATCTCGGGTATGAGATCGATTGTCGATTTTGCAAGAGATTGTGAGTCGGATTTCGAGCGCAAAATCGGACTGTCAATCTCTAACTTGAGGGGCTATTTCATATTGGCATCTCAAACATATATTAAGGAACAATTCCACTAAATCAGAATATTAAAAAATGAAAAAATAATATAAAATAAAATAAAAACTACCTAATCTGATTTTTCCTTTTTTGTTTCCTTTTCCTCGTTTCAAGCACGGCTTGCTCGTGGGTCTCCAAGGGGCAGCAGGCCATCGGTCCGAAGAAGGTGAACTCCAAAGCAAAGGTGGCGGCGGCGGCAGCAACAACACGGGGTGGAGCTAGGAAGGCTCAAGTCCTGTTCTAGCGATTTGCGTACGGGCGGCGTCCGGAGTCGAACAGGTGTCGCAGTCCGCCCGGCTTGCGATCCGGGTCACGATCGAAGATTACCGTGGACAGATCTAGCTGTAGGTGGCGTCAGCTCGGCGTCCGATGGGGTAACAGCGACTCGGCAGGGGGTGGCGACGCATGAGCTTCGGATCTAGTGGCACAGCAGAAGAGCGAGGGCGAAGTTGTAGGGAAACTCACAGTCGACGCGGTGCAGGCGGTGGGCAGATCTAGCTCGAGTTCGGTCTCGGCAGAGCTTCGGTGGGTCGGAGGAGTGGCGATGGCCGGTGGAGGCGGGAGTGAAGGCAAGCGTGATGGACGAATCCGCTGGGGAAGAATAACAATGTCCTTCTTCTCCTCTTTTTAATTATTTTCTCTCTCTCCCGCCACTCTCACGTCCTCTCCTTTTTCACTTTTCACTTTTGTTTTTTCTCTTCCTCGACCAAAAGAAACCCTAGCAAAAGCCCCCCTTTCCTTCACGTGCATACGGCCTTTTACAAGGGAAAGACTAGGATTTCAATTTTTCTTTGAATCCACATCCGCAATATTTCTTCATCAATTTTTTCCTATATTGATAAGGGTCAAGATTATGATAGCATTTTTCTCTAAATCCAAATCTTGCAAAGATAAATCGCAATACTTTCCTATCACTCCCGCCTTATCAAAAAAATTAATCATATCCCGGAAAAATTTCGAATTTTAATTTCTCACGAGATAATTTCCGATCATTAAAAAAAAGGCTTTGGCCAATTTGCTCGCTTCGTGAGTTTAGTCCAGCCTGCCAAATTAAAGCTCAAAACCACTAATTTCAACCCATCTGCCACCGGTCCACAAAATGCAAATTAAAAATAAATGCACCTAAATCCATATGCTATGCAATTAATATTATTTCTTTAGGGATAAAATTAACCCTAATTTTCTATGCAATAAAAAAATGACCGGATCGCCAAAATTTAGGTGTCAACAGTTGCCCCTCTTTAAAGGTGAGCTCGTAGAGGTTGTCTTCAAAGACAAATTGAGACCTAAATTTTGACCATGCACATGCACTAAATGATTTTTTTTTGTTGGAAAATGAATGCAATTTGAATGATTTTTTTTTTAAAAAATGAATTCCATTTAAAAATACAATTTATATGATTCGTGGAAGTGCTAATGCAAATGCATGATGTGAAAGGAAAGAGCGTACCTATAATTACTTACCAGTTAGTGCGGTAGAGCATCTTGAGGTATATGATAAATCTTCATTTACTCCACAAGTACCCAACTCTCACTCAGGTTCCTTGAAGAGTCTAATAGGTAATAAATTTGAGACATCGAGACTGAGAAGAACATTCACATCCAAAGTGAAACGTTCAACGAAAAGAATTGAGACATCCAAATCAAGATTGAGATGTCGAAATTTTTTAAACTCGAAATACCTAGATCCAAACTAAGGTAAAACAAGAAAGATTGGAAAACATTCACATTCATAGTGAAATGTTTAACAAAAATAATTAAGACATCCAGATCCAAACTGAGATGTCAAGATTTTGTGTTCGAAATACCTAGATCCAGACTAAGGTATAATGAGAAAAGTTGAAAACATTCACATCCAGAGTGAAATGCTTTAGATTAAAATAATCAAGAATCCAGACTGAGATGTCAAGAGTTTGGGACTCGAAATACCTAGATCCAAACTAAGGTATGACGAAGAAAATCAAAGAACATTCACATCCAGAGTGAAATGTTCAACGAAAATAATCTAGACATCCGGGTCCAAACAAAGATGTCATGATTTTTGAAAGCTCAAAATACCTAGATTCAGACTAAGGTATAACGAAAAGGATTGACAAACATTCACATCCAAAGTGAAATGTTTGAATGAAAATAATCAAGACATCCGGGCCCAGATTGGGATGTGTCGCGACCTACCATCGGGGGGAGAGAACAGGTTTAGGGATATTGCCTAAAGGACGAGACTAAGGCCCATGATCAGGCGCGGGCTCTCCCAAGCCCATACCCCGCGTGACATTGGAATATTCTTTAGAAATTTTGCATAAAAGGAGTCGCCACTAGCCTATTGGGGTCGGCTAGAAACCAAGTGAGGCATGGGAGCATGCCTCACTTCCTACCAAAGAGAATCTAGGTTCGGAGACTTGTTTACACTAATTAACCAATTAGTGCCCTTTCGGTACCTAATCTTGTTCATTTTAACAAAATGATTTTTCACGAAGCAGTTTGAATTGATTTTATACTTATCCACTAACATATGAGGTGATCATGCGGGTGCGCAATCATTAAAGTAAACATCATAATTATCAAGATTCTAATTGCCATAAAATTAAACACATGCAATCAAACATAATTAGATTTACAAATTAAACATGCAACATAATCAATATACAAGCACATAAAAGTCTAATTACGCTAAAATGGCAATACATGGCAAATCCTAATCAAATCCCATCATTTTTGGATTTTCGAAATTTTTATTTTTTTTTAATTAATTTTTAAAAAAAAATTAAATTTTAAATTTTTTTAATATTTAAAAAAATTAAGTTTAAGTTTTTTTTTTAAATTTTTACTTTAAATTTTTAATTTTTAATTTTTAATTTTTAAAAGAAAATATTTTTAATTTTTTAATTTTTTTTAATTTTTAAAATTAATTTTTGATTTAAAAATGTGAACCGGGTCGGGTTCGGTTCGACCCAACCCGGTCAAATCGGATCGGGTCCGGTCTCCGACCAGGACCCGGTTCGGTCCAAGTGGGGGGCCGGCCAACCGGCCCGACCAGTCTTGGTCGGGCCTTCCTTCGGTTCGGATTGGGCCCAACGGCGGGCCCAATCTCTTTTTTTTTTAAAAAAGAAGCCCACAATTCCCTAAGTTCCTAAGCCCACTAGTCCATAAGTCCCTAAGCCCACAAGTCTATAACAGCCCAAGCCCAAACACAGCCCAAATCGTTGAAAAAACCTACCCGTTTCGCGACCCGCGCCCGACTCGCGCGACCCGTTTCATGAACGAAACCCTAGGGCTCCTTGGCGGCGCTGACGATGGTGGCGACGGACTTGACGGCGGCAGCGACGCGGTGGGCGGTGGCGAGCTGCTGCAGGGCTCGCGGGTTCTGCAGGTGGAGGCGCGGCAAAGCAGGGGCGGAGACGCGGCGGTCCTCACGGTTGCAGGTAGAGCACGGCGGGTCGTCACGGGCGGAAGCAGGCAGCACTCAGGCACGGTGGCGAGCTGCTGTGGTGTCGACGACGGGCTGAGATGCGTGCGACTTCAAGCGTCAAGGCGGGGCGTGGCGGCGGCTCGAGCTGCTATCGACGGTGCTGGCAGACGTTCGGCGCTTCGGCAGCAACGGCGCGAAGGTGCAGACGTTCGGCGCGAAGGTGTGGGCGTCGCTCGAGGGGCAGAGAACGGCGGCTCGGCGTCGAGGAGAAAGGGCAGACTGGCCGGTAGCTTTGGCGGCGAGCTGCTCCCTTGGCTTCTCCAGATCTAGGTTCCGGGGAAGACAGTGGCGGTCTCGGTTGGTCGAGCGGCGTCGGGTTGAGGCGGCGAGGAGGACAGCGGCTCGGATGGCGTTGGGCAGCGCCGCCATTGCCCTCCTCCCCTCCGTTTCCTCATATTTGGGTTCCGAAGAAGACGGCGGGGGACGGCATCGATTGGGCGGCTCGGCGCAGCTCCCTCTTTTCAAGCTCTCTCCGCCGCTCTCTCTCTATTCCTCCTTCAAATCTCTCCCTCTCTCACTCTTTCTCTCGCCGAGCTCACTCTCCCCTCGCCCCGGCTCTCCTTCCGCCCAGCTCTCCTTTTCCTTTCCTAGTTCCCCACCCCCTTTCGAAAACCCTAGCTACCGAGAGAAGAAGACCCTGGGCGCGGGCTGGGCTCAACTAGAAAGAAAAGTTGGCCGGCCCTGCGCGAGAGAAAAAAAAAAAACTAAATAGGGGGCGGTGGGCCGGTTTGAGGCTAGATCCGGCCCAATCCGCCCTCTAAGTAATTTTTCATTTTTTTCTATTTTCTATTTTCTTTTTCTTTTTCTTTTGTTGTTGTTTTGCTCTTTTTTTTTCTTTAATAATTTTTTGTACTGAAAACAAAAATTGGGTGTCAACAGCTGCCCCTCTTTGAATGTTGTCTCGAAGAGGTTGCATTCAAAGACAAAAGACACCTAAATTATTTCTGTAGTAGAGAGACCCTGAGTGCATAGGCACGCGTCAGGTCGACAAAAAGGATTCATAACTATGAAAGCACGTCTTGTCAATAAGATGAAGAAAGACTCCGGGCTACAGAAGCCTACCAGGTCATAAGATGGGAGGGAGACTCCGGGATACAAAGCTCTCCGGGTCATAAGAAGTGAGGAAGACTCCAGGATACAAAGCTCTCCGGGTCATAAGAAGTGATGAAGACTCCAGGATACAAAGCTCTCCGGGTCATAAGAAGTGAGGAAGACTCCAGGATACAAGGCTCTCCGGGTCATAAGAAATGAGGAAGACTCTAGGATACAAGGCTCTCCGAGTCATAAGAACTGAGGAAGACTCCAGGATACAAGGCTCTCCAGGTCATAATAAGTGATGAAGACTCCAAGATACAAGGCTCTCCGGGTCATAAGAAGTGAGGAAGACTTTAGGATACAAAGCTCTCCGGGTCATAAGAAATGATGAAGACTCCAGGATACAAGGCTCTGGGTCATAAGAATTGAGGAAGACTCCAGGATACAAGGCTCTCCGGGTCATAAAAAGTGAGGAAGACTCCAAGATACAAAGCTCTCGGGTCATAAGAAGTGAGGAAGACTCCGGGATACAAGGCTCTCCGGGTCATAATAAGTGATGAAGACTCCGGGATACAAGGCTTTCCGGGTCATAAGAAGTGAGAAAGACTCCAGGATACAAGGCTCTCGGGTCATAATAAGTGATGAAGACTCAGGATACAAGGCTTTCGGGTCATAAGAAGTGAGAAAGACTCCAGGATACAAGGCTCTCCGGTCATAATAAGTGATGAAGACTCCAGGATACAAGGCTTTCCGGGTCATAAGAAGTGAGGAAGACTCCAGGATACAAGGCTCTCGAGGTCATAAGAAGTGAGGAAAACTTCGGGATACAAAGCTCTCCGGGTCATAAGAAATGATGAAGACTCCAGGATACAAGGCTCTCGGGTCATAAGAAGTGAGGAAGACTCCAGGATACAAGGCTCTCCGGGTCATAAAAAGTGAGGACGACTCCAAGATACAAAGCTCTCCGGGTCATAAGAAGTGAGGAAGACTCCATGATACAAGGCTCTCCGGGTCATAAGAAGTGAGAAAGACTCCATAATACAAGGCTCTCCGGGTCATAATAAGTGATGAAGACTCCAGGATACAAGACTCTCCGAGTCATGAGAAGTGAGGAAAACTCCAGGATACAAAGCTCTCCAGGTCATAAGAAATGATGAAGACTCCAGGATACAAGGCTCTTCGGGTCATAAGAAGTGAGGAAGACTCCAGGATACAAGGCTCTCCGGGTCATAATAAGTGATGAAGACTCCAGGATACAAGGCTTTCCGGGTCATAAGAAGTGAGGAAGACTCCAGGATACAAGGCTCTCCAGGTCATAAGAAGTGAGGAAAACTTCAGGATACAAAGCTCTCCGGGTCATAAGAAATGATGAAGACTCCAGGATACAAGGCTCTCCGGGTCATAAGAAGTGAGGAAGACTCCAGGATACAAGGCTCTCCGGGTCATAAAAAGTGAGGACAACTCCAAGATACAAAGCTCTCCGGGTCATAAGAAGTGAGGAAGACTCCATGATACAAGGCTCTCCGGGTCATAAGAAGTGAGAAAGACTCCATAATACAAGGCTCTCTCGGGTCATAATAAGTGATGAAGACTCCAGATACAAGACTCTCCGAGTCATGAGAAGTGAGGAAAACTCCAGGATACAAAGCTCTCCAGGTCATAAGAAATTATGAAGACTCCAGGATACAAGGCTCTTCGGGTCATAAGAAGTGAGGAAGACTCCAGGATACAAGGCTCTCCGGGTCATAAAAAGTGAGGAAGACTCCAGGATACAAAGCTCTCCGGGTCATAAGAAGTGAGGAAGACTCCAGGATACAAGGCTCTCCGGGTCATAAGAAGTGAGAAAGACTCCAGGATATAAGGCTCTCCGGGTCATAATAAGTGATGAAGACTCTAGGATACAAGGCTCTCCAGGTCATAAGAAGTGATGAAGACTCCAGGATACAAAGCTCTCCGGGTCATAAGAAATGATGAAGACTCCAGGATACAAGGCTCTCCGGGTCATAAGAAGTGAGAAAGACTCCAGGATACAAAGCTCTCCGGATCATAAGAAGTGATGAAGACTCCAGGATACAAAGCTCTCCGGGTCATAAGAAGTGATGAAGACTCAAGGATACAAGGCTCTAAGGGAGGAAGACTCCAGGATACAAGGCTCTCCGGGTCATAAGAAGGGAGGAAGACTCTAGGATACAAAGCTCTCCAGGTCATAAGAAGGGAGGAAAATTGAGGTCTTATCGTGTAAAAATGAGTTTTGATTGGGTATAATAGTCTCACCGTGTACGAACGGGTTTCGACTAAGAGGTAGGTTTCACCGTATACGAACGGGTTTCGACCGAATGATAGTCTCACCGTGTACGAACGGATTTCGATTAATAGGCAGACAAGTATGGTTTACGGATGAACCCACCAATCTTGGAAATGACATGGTTTAAGGTTAACCATAAACCTTTGGAGATGGCATGGTTAAAGGCTGACCATGAACCTTTGGTTTTTAGGGAAGCACCCGCTAATCCCTTAGAAAACTGCATGACTTCACTAATGAATCCTGTCAAACTCAACTTAAGCAAATGTCATTAGAGACGTCATCAAGAGACATATTGGCAAATTGCAGCAATAGTTGAACAAAATAATCAAGCTAAGTCCGACTGCTTTAGAAAACATTCGATGTTCGTCAACCTCATGTGACGCAAAATTGTCATCTTGCTCATGGATATATCATTAATCATCAAATTCTCTAGGAGACAAGTTCTTATCAGAACGGCTACGACTCGAGAAAAAGGTTCATTAAGCATGCCAAACTAAAACTTCTTAGTCAGAAAGGGTTTCTCACGCACTCTCAATAAAATGGCTACTTGATCCCATCCATTCATGTGGGAGATAATTGGTTGCTGAAGGTATCTCACATAACCTACGTCGAAGGCTTCCAGAAACATTCGCAATGAGCACAATCTAATCCATCAAAAAGGTCTTTTGAAAGGACCGCAATATAGGCTCGGTTAGGGCTTACACAAAGAAATTATTGCTTTGAGGCCAACAGAGGAACATTTGTCACTATCTTCATCGGCTTTACAAGTCGAGAGCTTGGAAGATGAGACAAGATAAAATTACTTCCACTCCTTCAAGCAGTAGCTTCTTGGTGGTATTCTCATTTTCACTCAAACCATCCCAATCGAAGAGACTTCGGAAGAGGGTTGTAATGTTGGCTTGGGCGAGGCTTGAAAGGCTTAAAATTTTCAAGAGGGTTTTTAAGAGTCGGTGATCATCATGGCATCGTAAAAAGGTCACTCGATCTTTCCAAATCATTTGACTTTTGAAATACAACGTATCTTGAAAGTCCCTTGATTAATCATTCTTGCATGGGAGCTTTGCCCCTTTTTCTAATTTTCTTTGCACTTGCAATGAGTTTTTTTTTTTTTTTGCGGGCACTTGGACTGTGATAATTCTTCACATAAGATGCAGCCTTTTGGCCCTTTTTTTTTTTCTTTTTTTTTACGGGCATTGGCCTTGCTCTTACTAGGCACACTGCTTTTTCATGCCCCATAATTTGTCAAACTTTTTGCTCTTTGAACTTTTGGAGCTCTTATGACTTTCGAGATGCTTTTCATATTTTCTCGGGACTGTCAATTATATTTGGTCAACTCTTATGCCTTGCCCCAGTGAAGGGAGATGATCACCACTTGGGGTTCAGAAATGAATAATCAGGCCCAAGTTGGTTAAATCAATGGATATCAGTGTTTGGGTAGAGAATGAAATGCTCTTCTTCACATTGGGATGAGTCAAGATCTAATGAGAATTCCTTTGAAGCTATCACCAGAAGATTGATGCAAGTGAAAGTAATAGGATCTTTCCCAATCATTCGCTCTACAACACGACCGTAACCTCCTATGTTGCCCCAATGTAGGATCGTCCTTGACAGGGGTACTTTGAACGATCATCTTTATTTTGCCCAAAGGGGTAGGAAGAGATTAGTGCAATGCTTGGGATTGATGAAGGAAACGCCTTTATCATTTCGATCTTTGCGCTCAATGCGAATGAATCATTCGTTCTAAGAGAATGTCGCTTTTCACTCAACTCTCAAAAGTGTTTGAAGGACACTCAACTCTCAAAAGTGTTTGAAGGACGTGTTTGGAAATGGGCTTGCCTTTCTTCATCCTAAGCACTTCTTGTTTGGCATGGTTAACGTCTCAATCTCACTCTGTCGAGATCATCTGAATAGATCAATCTCCATAAGGAAAATTTGATTTTAAATGAAATACCCACAAAACCAGAAAACAATTTTGAGATAAAAATGATGCTAAAAAATTTTGAAGAATTTTTTTTTTGTTTTCAATTTTTCAATTTTGTGCTTATTTCTAGGAACGCGTCAAGGATCTTTTCGTAATGGAAATTCTCTTTCTTTTTTTCTTTACTTACTTTTTTACTAAAAAAAAAATGAAAAGAATGGTACTTACCTGCGGCGTGATGACCCGGTAAACCTGTAAAGAATGTAAAAGAATATGTTAGTGCAAACATTTTTAGGGATTGATGTGTTGGAAACGATACATTATTACCCTTCATTCGCTTTCATCCTTTGGGTGGTAACATCTCTTGGATTCACCTTCGTGGATATTTGGTAACTCGACAATACCCTTCCTTTGCATTCTTCTTTAAGCGTTTGACGTTTTCCTAATTCCTTGGTAGAAGACGCCGCTTCTACGGTCAAGATGCAACTTTTATCACCCTATAAGAAGGGAAGATGAAACGAGTTATATCTCATTTCTTAGTTAGGTTCAACTAAGGAACGATACATCCTTCTTGATGAATTTGACAATGTTGTTGTTGTGCACTTCATTGGTGGGTGAAGGAGAGATTTTTCTCTAAATCAAATGTTGTTCTCCCACTCTTTATATGACAAACCTTGTTTCGTTCGAGTCTGTCCTGTACCAAAGAAAATGATATGTCATTTTTTATACTGAAGAGAAATCAAGTTTAGGAACGAGTTACATCCTTTACAAAGTCGAGTGATCAACATCCCAATGTATCTCTCATGGAGGAAGGAATAATATTGCGCCTCCGTTTCATTTGAATCCTTCTTTGTTTAAGATGAACAATACTTAATAATGATCCATCGCATTTCTTGAAACATTACAAAACTTGGTACTCTTGATGTCTCCTTGACAATGAAAAGAAAATCAAGTCGAAACGGTATCGAAATGAATAATTGAAATCGATACAGTTTACTCTTCCTTTGAATTTGCCCTTTTGGATATTTGACAACTCCTTTCATTTGTCTCATCATGTAAAGTGAACGAGATCGATGGGTTATTTTGGCATTTAAGGCATTTGCGAATAACAAAACTTCTCAGAATGGAATTTAACTTCGTTTCGCCTCTATGAAAAATTGGTGCCGACCCTCAACACATGCTTGCTCTTCGAGTTCGATGAGCCCAAGAAAACGACTACGTGAAGAGAGGGCATTAAGCAACATTTTCTTGAAATTCATTTTGGAAGGTAAACGTATAGGTTCACTTAAAACACTTTTGAATTTGCTCTTTTTTTTTGTTTTTCTTTTTATCTTCTTCTTTTTTTAAATGATGATTTTCATGAAATTGAATTCCATCATTAAAAATTTGAGTTGCACGATTTACAAAAGCAACAATTGGATTCGCAATCAAAACTCAAAACGGAAAACACAACTCTTAACAAGAGTAAAGACAATAATAAAATACAAGAAACACTTGCACAAATGAAAGTAAAAATCAACTCTTGTCCTAGTTCTTGAATTCACTTCTCTATGTGGTCACACACAAGAATGTCATGGAGCATTACACATAACCTGCAAAAGATGACAATGTCAATACGTGAATGAGAGAAAATGATATCTTAATGAGGTCGCTTCTTACAATAAAATCGAGGCGACGATACATGCCCCACAATCCTTATTACGGGATTTTAGTATTTCGCCAAGATTTTATCATAAGAAAAGACATCATTAAAATTATCAATCCACGGCCATCAATCGAATGCCCACTTTTATTCCAAAAGTTTCTTATGCAAAATGACATTGATTTTTAAAAGATTGATTTGTGATTTTACTCTTAAAAAAAAATGAAGTGACTTCTATTTTGAGAAATTTGGACACAAAATGATTTGCGTTATAGTCCCAAAATGTGAGAATGAGAAAATTTGATAAAAAAAAAATGCAATTTCAATTTGTGTCCCAATATAATCACAACTTGAAAGTTTTTTTTTTCTTTCTTTCTTTTTTCGAAATGATTTTGAGCCCCTAACTAGAAATTTAAACAAAACCATGTGTTCAACAGGGCCAAATCAAAATGTTTAGAACTTGCATTCAAACGCTCACTTGTCAAAAGTGATTGTCAATTTTTCAATCATAAGCTTGCATCACCGAGGGCATTTGATTGATTTCCGCAAATTTCAAGATGAAAAAGCAATACAAAATGAGCAAATAAAAAAGGAAATGATACTTACAATGGACGCCAACCTTTGTCTTTGTTTCTTCTTTTTTTTATTACATAGACATGCACATGGAATGTGGTTCGATTTCTACTCTATACGGCCCAAAATGGAGCCATGGGATCACCGGACTGAACCAGCAAGGTCGCGGCTAGGTCGGGTTACCCATGACTCCGGCTTCGTCAAAGAACCGACCCGTGTCGCGCGGTTGCAGACCGGGGTGGGTACCTTCGACGTGAAGAAAGAAATTTCGGGATAGAGATGGGCGACTCGTACTACGCGGTTGTAGTCGGAGTGGTATCCACCTCAACACCATCCTAAGTGATCCTATGCGGCCCAAGTCCGGCTGCAGGTTGTGTGTGCTAGGGTGTAGTGCAATGCAAAAGATACATGCACAACAATTTATAGGCAAACAACACTCCGTACATAAAAAATAAACCATACATTCCAACACCTCCCTACAAGACAAAGGTGAGCAAACACTTCCCCTTATACCTCCCATTCTGCAAAAATATTTAACACATTTAATGTTAGGGACATACCTAAAATCCTCGCTGCCAAACAAGAATATTTTTGAACAAGATTAATTTTGGCCTAAGTCCTCTAAGGTTCAAAACCAAGTCCCCAGTGGAGTCGCCAAGCTGTCGCGACTTACCTTCGGGGGGAGGGAACAGGTTTAGGGATATTGCCTAAAAGACGGGACTAAGGCCCATGATCAGGCGCGGGCTCTCCCAAGCCCATACCCCGCGTGACATTGGAATATTCTTTAGAAATTTTGCATAAAAGGAGTCGCCACTAGCCTATTGGGGTCGGCTAGAAACCAAGTGAGGCATGGGAGCATGCCTCACTTCCTACACAACCAGAGAATCTAGGTTCGGGGACTTGTTTACACTAATTAACCAATTAGTGCCCTTTCGGTACCTAATCTTGTTCATTTTAACAAAATGATTTTTCACAGGCAGTTTGAATTGATTTTATACTTATCCACTAACATATGAGGTGATCATGCGGGTGCGTAATCATTAAAGTAAACATCATAATTATCAAGATTCTAATTGCCATAAAATTAAACACATGCAATCAAACATAATTAGATTTACAAATTAAACATGCAACATAATCAATATACGAGCACATAAAAGTCTAATTACGCTAAAATGGCAATACATGGCAAATCCTAATCAAATCCCATCATTTTTGGATTTTCGAAATTTTTATTTTTTTAATTAATTTTTTTTTAAAAAAATTTAAAATTTAAAATTTTTTTAATATTTAAAAAAATTAAGTTTAAGATTTTTTTAATTTTTTACTTTAAATTTTTAATTTTTAATTTTTAATTTTTAAAAGAAAATATTTTTTAATTTTTTAATTTTTTTTAATTTTTAAAATTAATTTTTGATTTAAAAATGTGAACCGGGTCGGGTTCGGTTCGACCCACCCGGTGAAATCGGATCGGGTCCGGTCTCCGGGTTCGGTCCAAGTGGGGGGGGGAACCGGCCCGACCAACTTGGTCGGGCCTTCCTTTGGTTCGGATTGGGCCCAACCCGGGGCCCAATCTCTTTTATTTTTTTAAAAAAGAAGCCCAAAATTCCCTAAGTTCCTAAGCCCACTAGTCCATAAGTCCCTAAGCCCACAAGTCTATAACAGCCCAAGCCCAAACACAGCCCAAATCGTTGAAAAAACCTACCCGTTTCGCGACCCGCACCCGACTCGCGCGACCCGTTTCATGACCGAAACCCTAGGGCTCCTTGGCGGCGCCGACGATGGTGGCGACGACTTGACGGCGGCAGCGACGCGGTGGGCGGTGGCGAGCTGCTTTGCAGTGGCTCGCGGGTTTGCAGTGGAGGCGCGGCAAAGCGGGCGGAGATGCGGCGGTCCTCACGGTTGCGTAGTAGAGCACGGCGGGTCGTCACGGGCGGAGGCGGCGGCACTCGAGCACGGTGGCGAGCTACTATGGTGTCGACGACGGGCCGAGATGCGTGCGACTTCAAGCGTCGAGGCGGGGCGCGGCGGTGGCTCGAGCTGCTACCGACGGTGCTGGCAGACATTCGGCGCCGGCAAAGCAATGGCCGAAGGTGCGGCGTTCGGCACGGCAAAGAACAAAGCGCGAAGGTGCAGACGTTCGGCACTTCGGCAGCAACAGCGCTTAAGGTGTGGGCGTCGCTAGGGGCGAGAACGGCGGCTCGGCGTCGAGGAGAAAGGGCAGACGGCCGATAGCTTTGGCGGCGAGCTGCTCCCTTGGCTTCTCCGAATCCGGGGTTCGGGAAGACAATGGCGGTCTCGGTTGGTCGAGCGGCGTCGGGTTGAGGCGGCGAGGAGGACAGCGGCTCGGATGGCGTTGGGCAGCGCCGCCGTTGCCCTCCTCCCCCTCCGTTTCCTCGATTTGGGTTCCGGAGAAGACGGCGGGGGATGGCATCGATTGGGCGGCTCGGCGCAGCTCCCTCTTTTCGAGCTCTCTCTCTGCCGCTCTCTCTCTGTTCCTCCTTCGAATCTCTCCCTCTCTCCCTCTTTCTCTGCCGAGCTCACTCTCCCTCTGCCCAGCTCTCCTTCTGCCCAACTCTCCCTTTTCCTTTCCTAAATCCCCACCCCCTTTCGAAAACCCTAGCTACCGAGAGAAGAGACCGGGCGTAATGGGGCTCAACTAGAAAGAAAAGTGGGCCGGCCCTGCGCGAGAGAAAAAAAAAACGGAATAGGGGGCGGTGGGCCGGTTTGAGGCTGGATCCGGCCCAATCCGCCCTCTAAGTAATTTTTCATTTTTTTTCTATTTTCTATTTTCTTTTTCTTTTTCTTTTGTTGTTGTTTTGCTCTTATTTTTTCTCTAATAATTTTTTTGTACTTGAAAACAAAAATTGGGTGTCAACAGGATGTTATGATTTTTGAAGCTCGAAATGCCTAGATCCAAACTAAAGTATAACCAGGAAGATTGAAGAACATTCACATCCAGAGTGAAATGTTCAACGAAAATAATCAAGGCATTCAGGTCCAAACTGAGATGTCATGATTTTGGAAGCTCGAAATACCTAGATCCAAACTAAGGTATAACGAGGAAGATTGAAGAACATTCACATCCAGAGTGAAATGTTCAACGAAAAGAATGGAGACATCCAAATCCAGACTAAGATGTCTAATTTTTGGAAAATGGTAAAGGAACTTACCTAAAATATCTTACCTTCAAGGAGGGTAGAGTGATCCAAGGTAGTTGGTGTTGCATATCCAGGACTCGTACCTTTCTACGGTCGCTTAGCATTGCAACATTGATTATCTGACTAGGACTCGAACCTTTCTTCGGTCGCCTAAATTTGAAGAAAACTTATGGGGGGGCAACTCAATCAAGTCAAGTGTCGATGCATTTGAGAGGGAAATACATGTGCAATGACAAGTATTTAAGGTATTGATAGAGATATACTTACCTAGTAACATCTCGATCCCGGGGGATATGTCTCCTGCAAAACATGGTCGTAGGAGAGGCAACACGCACTTGTAATCATAAACATACATTAATTCAAGTGAGGTTCATGCGAGATGATTTCCATGAATTATGCATCATCTAATTTCCATTGGGAAAGATTTCAAAAGAATATTCCAATATGAACACGTGACTGTCATCAATGCGTCAAATGAGGGATCTTTCAGTCTGAAAAGACTTTTCACTCATCCTCATTAAAAGGGCCATTTCATCCTGACCTTCGATGCAAAATTTTCATAATCACTCTATCTCACCATCGTCATGCCAAACAGGGGTCTGAGTAATCTCGCAAATGGTACGACTTTACCAATCTGAGAGGTCTTTAACATGGATCGTCATATAGGCTTGGTCAACGGCTTAACAAATGAGATTGCTTTGAGTCGAGCCTATTGAAAAATGACATTTCGCAATTGTCTTGGTGTTTACAAGTCAAGAAACATACGAAATGAAGCAGAAATTATCTTACTCGCACTTCTTCGAGCGATGCTCTCAACCATATGAACTTTACATTAATTCAAGTGCTATAATCTGAAAAGACTTTGCAAGGGACGTAACGCAAGCTTGGTTCATGGGTTGAGAAATGAAAGGATCGTTAGGCTCAAAAAGTATTTAGAGGGTCAAAGTTGATGATTATCTTGACATTTCCACCAATTTTCCTCCCCAATATCGAAGATTTTCTTCACATCACAACTCCATTGATTGCAATAATATTTGAGTTTTTAGTACTGCCTTGTCGGGGATACGACTCACTTCATCAAGTGTTTGATTTTTCTCTATGGGCATTGGCTTTGCTTTTACCAAGCACATTGCTTTTTCATGCCCCTTATTTTTTGCACTCACTTTCTTTGGACTTGCACAGCCTTCATCTTTTATCAGCATTGTAAACCATGCTATTGGGTGGTTTGTTTTTCTTGCTTTGCCCCAGTGTGGCGGATGATCACCAACTAGGCTTAATATGAAATGAATTCATAGGCTTAAACGGTCTATGCAATGGATAAAAGTGTGTGGATAGAGAAAGAACCGCTCTTCGTCATCATAAGGCACTTCAAATTATCGTTCAAGTTACATCGTGAAAGCAATACTTGAAGATTGATACAAGTGTGAGTAAGAAAATTCCTAGCATTTACTTCAAATTTGGTCCCAGTATGGGATGATCCTTAACAAGGATGATTTAAAAAGCTCTTCATGTGTGTGGGCTCAAATGGCTAAACAATGGATATACCTATAGTGTTTCGGGTAGAGGAAGAAATTGCCTCTCATCACCTCAGTTGAGGTACCCTTTGCGAGATCACCCTTTTCCTTGTAGGCATGGAATTTTTCTACACAACTCACCGGAGGTTAGTGTATGAAACCGTGTATGGAATAAGGTTTGCCTTTCGTCATTCCAAAGAATCTCATTTGACACATTCAATTTATCTCACACAATTTATCACGGAAATCATGCACGATTTGTAACAAATATGGACCACTGAATTTGCAACTCATTGAGGCAATTTATTCATCATAAAAATGATTGCAGTTCAAAACATGACATGTCAAATTCAATCATGGGTAATACTTTGTGACAACATCAGAATTAACTGGAATAGAAAACTCACAACCATCCATTTCGCCAGGATCAAAGCACCTCCAGGAGGTACCTTCTTCACCCTATATGGGTCGTTGTAATTTGGAGCAAATTTGCCCCCAGGATCTGGAAAAATTGGCAACAGCTCCCTTAGAATAAGATCATTTACCTCATTGGCTTCTTCAGTGTCGTATAAATAGTGACGGTCTACTCGGATGTAAGAGCCTTGGCTCTTTCATGCTGTTCCCAGCTACGCTGTACCTCAATGGCATCTTTGATCGAGTCTTTAGGACCATCATTGTCAGCACTTGTTGCATTGGATTGGACCATTTCCACACCTTTGCATGCTATATGATCATCCTTGAAATGGAAAGTAAATAGATCAAAAAGACAAACAAGGTAAATCATTTTTTTTTTTAAAGATTTTTGAAATTTTTGTGAAAAGCAATTGGAAATGCATTTTTTTAACATTTTGACATGGGAAAGCATGATGAAGCCTAGGCCTCAGAATTCTCCTTGGATTTTTCTTTTTGTTTATCGGCTGGATAACATCACCGGGCTGGTTTGGTGTACCTCATCATGCCCTCAAAATAAAACTTGTAATTTCATTGATATTCATCAATCAATTACATTTATTGAATGGAAAATGCAAATTCAAGTCCTAAAAAGAAAGTGAAAAAGAAAAAATAAAAAAAATCATTAAATAGCGATAATAACTCCTAAAAAGCGAGAAAATTCTTAGAAAGCGATAAAAATTCTCACGGAGAGGAATGTGCAAAAGTAATAAGTTACTCTTGTAGGCCAGGGCCTATTTCTTCCAAAGGTCCTTCATCAATGGCAGTACTGAAGGCAAACGCCTTGGTGTCCAGTAAGTTTTGGACCTTATGCTTCAAAGTCATGTATTCATCAGTCGAATGTCCTACTTCCCCCATATGGTACTTGCATTTCTTGGAGGGATTGTAGTTGAAAAAATTTTCAGCATTAGGTCGCTTTGGCTCATAGGACAGCAACCCCTTCTTTTGAAGAACCTTTAAGACCTAGGACAGAGGGCCAGGAAGAGGAGTGAACTGCCTCTTAACAAATTGTCGGGGGGCGGACGGTCGGCCTTCCCCTTGTTGATTCTTAGGGACATGAACAACTGGAAGCTTGCTAAATTGTGCATACATGACATTGACTTCCATGCTTGGTTTTTTGTCTTTCTTCATGATGAACATTTTGCCTTGATGGGTTGGTTCATTGATCCATCCATCACTCAGCCCAATCTCGATTTGCTCACCCACTAGGATAAGTTGGTTGAAGCTCTCAACGTACGTGCTAGCCATCCGGTTGCGAAACTCAAACGGGAGAGTCTTGATGAACAATTTCATCAACTCCTTGTTAGTAGGTTCAAGAGTAATTTGACCCACCAAATTTCGCCACCTCACAACATATTCCTTGAATGACTCGCTTTTCTTCTTCTCCATCCGCTCAAGATCCTCTCGGGAAGGTGCGATGTCCATGTTAAACTTATATTGCTTGAGGAACGCATCAGCCACTTCATTCCAAGTGTCAAGAAGGTTCACATTCTTCATTAAGTACCAATTCAGCGTAGGTCCAGTCAAGCTTGCATGAAATGATTGGATCATGAGAGGCTCATTCTTAACATATTGGGCTATGCGCACGTGGTACATCTGCAAATGGGCTTTTGGGCAGGAGGTACCATCATATTTCTCAAACTCTGGCATCTTAAACTTCTTCGACATCTTGACTTTTTCATACATGGACAAGTCTATCGGGAGTGAACTTTGCGACTCCTGCAGTTGCTTCACTTTTTCCTCCAATTTTGTGAAGCGTTCATTCTGCTCCACCTTAGGGACGTTATCCGGCTCATCACCCAGTTGAGCCTTCGAGACAACTATCTTGAGGAGAGCGAGTGCAGGAGTCGGATTCGCTCGAAGAGATTGGGTTTGAGTTGTTATAGGTTGCATAGAGGCAAGCAACTGTTTGAGTTGGTCTTCCACGGCAGACATACGATCATGCATTTCGGTTTGGGCGGCCATTTTTGCTCTCGATCATGTAATGATGGGCGAACACGGAGGATCCGTTATCACCTAAAGTAAGAAATGAACAAAAATAAGCATTCTTATATAGAATATGCCAGTCCATGGCAATGGTCTAGAACTTTTATTCATTAATGAAGTTTTTTTTTTCATTTTTTTTACAAGCCTAACAAAATAGAAATCTGAAATGCCCTAAACAAATAAACTAGGAAAGTTTGACTTAATTTCCTAAACATCAATCTAGAAATGAAAACAACAAGATTGATTCAAGCACTTCATCTAGCTTGATCAATATACACTCGGGACACCACTTGGCACAATCGCTTATTCTCCTCTTGAGCCTTTTCAGCAACCCTTTTGAGGTGTTTATTCTCAGCACGGTTGGTGATCTTCAACAGCACCTCTAGTATCTTTGAAAGCAGCTCCTCTAGAATCTTGTGTTGTTGAATATACTTAGTTGAGACATAGTACTTCCTTTCTTTACCCTTCAACTCTTCCTCAGGCCATTTGAGTTTTCGTGGATGGCACATGTCCCACATTGATTTGATAGTGAGAATAGAGTCTTCATGGTCTCGGTTTCCATCAACGAAGCTGACTCGGAGTGGATCTGCTTGTAATGCCGGGGGAAGCTCTTGTATGATTTGGTAATGACGAGTCACTCTAGTCGGATAATACTCCAATACTCCAATAAATCCCAGTATAGGGATTGGGCCAACACCTCCACACATGAGTCTCGCCACATGAACTTGGAACCATTTAGCATGCCATATGAAACCCTTGGAAGTTGGTTTTTTCATGAAAGCTAGCCACCTAGAATAATGGTAATTCGGTGCATGTTTTTGGTTGTTCTCAAATCTCACAACAGGGTGATTAGAATTGCTAATATCATGTATAGTTATTAAACCACCAAACCCTTTTATATGAGAAAGAAACCAAATTTGCAAAAGCTCAAGAGAGGAATGAAAGTTCTTATTACCACCTCCTTTAAATCGAGTGAGGGAAAGAAAGGTTTCGGCTAGAATAGTGTTTACAAAATTTTCCCCTCCAACACTTGCTTAAGTAAATGAGCCATCAAAGGGTTAATAGCATTATTGTAGTAAGGAAAAACTATGAACCCAAAGAAAGCTAAAAGGAAAACCCTACGCATTTGAAATGAAGTGCCATTTTCAAAACATTCTTTTAGAAAAGATAATGGGCAAGTATGGCGGTGAGCCTTCAAAACCTTTCTTATGTTATCCTCTTTGATTCTTAAAAAATTAGATAAGGCCACAATGGGATCAATTCCAATAGGTGGACTAATCAATTCAGCTTTCAAAGATTTTCCTATGGCAATGATATATTCTTCTAAGGTGGGAGTGAGCTCATGCTTATCGCCAAAGATAAAAGTTGAAGTCTTGGGGCACCAACAATGGACAAGTGCTTGGATGAGGCCGTCATGGATGTTGATACGCAACAATGGAAGTAGTCAAGGCTATATGCGACTCTACAAATTGGTAGCCAACTTGGTCTAACTTGTCCCACCATGTGTTAAGTTCTTCCTTTGGAGGGAGAATAATTCGAATGTTTGGTATTCCCAGGGTATATTGATCAAGACTTAGGACAATCCTAATGTCATAGACCAACAAAATGATATAATAAAGTAAGTAGATTGCAAGGGTGCGAATTTAAGAAACTTACTTTACCAATGAACAAAGAGCAGTCATATAGACATGCGCATGGTAAGTGAGGCTCGATTTCTAGTCTATAAGGCTTAACAAAGTAGAGCCATAAGGATGATCAGACTAGCCACGGGCGTGTGGACTATGTCAGGTCCTCATGACTCCGGCTTGGTCAAAGAGCCGACCTAGGTCGCAGGCATGCGGACCGAGGTGGGTACTCTTGATACCATGAAAGAAGTTTCAGGATTGAGATGGGTAACTCGTACCACGGGCATGCAATCAGAGTGGTATCCATCTCGATACCATCTTAGGTAATCCTATGCGGCCTAAGTTCGGCGGCAGGTTGTGTGTGCAAAATTGTAGTGTAAATGCAAAGCATGCACAATAGTTTATAACAAGCAATACTTCATATGTGCAAGTAAACCATACATTCATACACCTCCCTACAAAACAGAGGTTGGCAAACACTTCCCCTTATACCTCCCAATCTGCAAAAACATTTAACACATTAAATGTTATGGACGTACCTGTGATCCTCGCTGTCAAACAAAAATAGTTTTGCAAATAAAAGAGAAAATTCGCCTAAGTCCACTAAGAGTATTAACTCAAGTCCCCAGCGGAGTCACCAAATTGTCGCGACCAAATTTTCGGGTAAACCACCTAGGGTTTGGCTAATGGATTGCTAAGCCTAAACTTAGCTCGTGCTCTCTCAAGCCCATACTAACTCGCGACTTAAATTCAAATATCTAGCATGCAAAAGATTTTCAACCCCACTAATCAGTTTATGGTAGGTCGATTAGACACCTAAGTAAAATAATAATATAATTATTTTACTTCTACAAATCAGAGATTTTGGATATAGGGATTTGATTACGTTAGATCTCTCTAACGCCCTTTCAGTACATTTCTATTTTATTTTGAAAAATTGTTTGGGAAGCAGTTTAAATTGATTTTAAATTTATTTTCATAACATGTGAGGTGATCATGCGGGTGCACAAACCATCAATTTAACACCCAGATAAAGCAATGAATAAATTGCAAGACTTACCTCATATCAACAAAAGTATCTGCAATGTTAAATCAGAACTCATATCAACAATCCTAAATATAATTTCTAATTAACACGCAATCACTTAATTTTTGTTTTCACTTTTTTAATGAGAATCATGCAATGCATGCTACTAATGAAATGATATGACATGACAATATGACCTAAATTATATGACACAAGTATGCAATCTATATTAATCAAATGACCTAAATCTATGACAATGAAGTTTTAATTAAATGAATCTAGTAATGACGTGCATTTCATGAACCTAATTCTATATGACATGCACATGATCTTTTATTATCCTAAAGATGCAATCTATTCTAGATAGTGAAATGAATTTATTCTAAGACAATTTTTTTTTTGTATTTTTCATGAAATTCGAAATTAAGAAAAATGCAAAAATTATTTATCTAGATTAAGATTTTATCCAGCTTATATTAAGGATCGGGTCAGACTAAATCTTAATTTAAACTAAGATATTATCTTAATCTAGCAATCTCTAACCTAAGATGCAATCTATCTAAAAAAATCAATCTAAACTTAGAATGAAACATGCAATTTTATCCTAATAACGTACAAAGAATGTCATAATTCTACATGACATATGCATGATGATCTTTTTGAGTTTTTTTTTTTTATAAAATTTGAAATGCCAAATTAAACGTGCCATTTAAAAAAAAAAAAAACTAACATCCTAAATGAATGCATTTTTGGATTTTTATTATTTTGCAAAAAAAAAAATCGAAATAAACTTATATTCTAATTATACAAGATAACCCTAAGATGATAAACCTAATCTAACTCAATTTGTTTTTTCTTTTTTTTTTATAATAATAAAGTTGACTCAAACCTAATCACATCCAACGAGATAAGAATGTTATCCAAAATCGATTGAATTATATCTCGCGCATAAGACGGGCCGGCAATTTTAAATTAAATCGCGAATCGAATCTCAGTATGAGATCAGATTGTCGATTTTGCGAGATTGTGAGTCGGATTACGGCGCGAAAATCGGGACTGACAATCTCTAACTTGATGGGCTATTTCATGTTGGCATCTCAAACATATATTAAGGAACAATTCCACTAAAACAGAATATTAAAAAATAAAAAAATAAAATAAAAACTACCCAATCTGATTTTTCTTTTTTTGTTTCCTTTTCCCTGTTTCGAGCACGGCTTGCTCGCGGGTCTCCAAGGGGCAGCAGGTCGTCGGTCCGAAGAAGGTGAACTCCGACAAAGGTGAACCGGCGGCGGCGGCGGCGGCAGCACAGGGGCGGAGCTAGGAAGGTTCAGGTCCTGTTCTGGCGATTTGCGTGTGGGCGGCGTCCGGAGTCGAACAGGGCGTCGCGGGTTCGCCTGGCTTGCGATCTGGGTCACTGATCGTAGATTACTGTGGACAGATCTAGCTGCAAGTGGCGTCGGCTCGGCGTCCGGTGGGGAACAGCGACTCGGCAGCAGGGGTGGCGGACGCACGAGCTTCGGATCTGGTGGCACAGCAGTAGCAGAGGGCGAAGTCGCAGGGGAAACTCGCAGCCGGCGCGGTGCAGGGGGTGGGCAGATCTGGCTCGGGTCCAGTCTCGGCAGAGCTTCGGTGGGCCGGAGGAGCGGCGATGGCCGGTGGAGGCGGAGCGTGGGCAGGCATGATGGACAAATCCGCTGGGGAAGATGGACAAATCCGCTGGGGAAGAATAACAGTGTTCTTCTTCTCCTCTTTTCAATTCATTTCTCTCTCTTCCCGTCACTCTCACGTCCTCTCCTTTTTCACTTTTCACTTTTTGTTTTTTTCTCTTCCTCGACCAAAAGAAACCCTAGCAAAAGCCCCCTTTCCTTCACGTGCGTACGGCCTTTTATAGGGGAAAGACTAGGATTTCAATTTTTCTTCGAATCCACATCCGCAATATTTACTCACCAATTTTATCCTATATTGATAAGGGTTGAAGATTATGATAGAATTTTTCTCTAAATCCGAATCTTGCAAAGATAAATGGCAATACTTTCCTGTCACTCCTGCCTTATCAAAAAAATTCATCATATCTCGGAAAAATTTTGAATTTCAATTTCTCACGAGATAATTTCCGATCATTAAAAAAAAGGCAGGTCAATTTGCTCTCGTGAGTTTAATCTTGCCTACCAAGTTAAAACTCAAAACCACTAATTTCAACCCATTTGCCACCGGTCCACAAAATGCAAATTAAAAATAAATGTATATAAATATATATGCTATGTAATTAATATTATTTTTTAGGGATAAAATTAATCTCTAATTTTCTATGTAATAAATAAATGATCGAATCGCCAAAATTTAGATGTCAACAGTAAGTAATCCATGCGGCAAGTCGGTGAACTCTTTTCATTATTCTATATTAACCTGATTTGAACCATTAAGGTTTAAACATGATTAAATTCCGCCAATCCAAGAGATGACATGAAGTTCATGTATATCTACATAATTTGGTATTCTCTCAACGAAACACGTGCTCTCTAGAAGTGGAATAAGGACGAATTCCACTGAATTCCTCCAAAATATAAGGTATGTTGATTGGAAAAGTAGGCACTTTTTATAATGACACGAAAGCTGTAGGTTCCGAGTAGACTCCTGGTCATTGTAATCAAGATCATGTAGTCATGTAAGGAAATGAGAAGCACGTTCACTGGCCATAGAAGCCTCCATTCACGGCGCAGATGGCAAGCGCAATGTACATATGGCAACATGGCATTCTCCAGTGGAGAGAAACAGATCAATGAAAGGCCTTTGATTCCGCCCTAATGAGAGTATGGTAAGCTTCTTAACTTTCTCATCTTTTGTGATGTACACAATGAGTTAAGTATTATTATTTAGAAAGACATGCCAAAATAGTGCTTCCAGTTACGGGCTACTGGAACTGCTTAGGCTTAAGGAGTAGACGACTCCTGTCTCGCGTTCAGCTTGTTCTGCATCCAGCTGACCAAATGAATCCTTGTATTTGTGTTCGAGAGAGCAGAGTTTGGACAAAATTCATCACTGCCACAGGTGTTTATACTTTCATCTCGAATCAGAGGATTGTGGAGTTTCTGGGATGGAGGCGCTGAAGGTGAGTGAGTTACCTGATTGCGGCCCATTCTTGCCAAATGACTCAAAAATAAATTGGATAAAGTCAAATTATAGGAGACGTGACGAACAGAACCAATAAAAGCGTCCGACTTGAGATGCCAAGATGATATGGATGCTTGATAGAGCTTGCTTAAAAGGCCTTTTTAGTCATCGGATGTGGAGCATCAAAGCTCTCATCCATGCAAGGGAAGGGAAGACCACTGGGGTCAGAAACCAAGGAATGTCGCTCCAGGGATTTTAACCAGTCTTTGACCCCAGATTGGTTGGTAGGGATAGTGATTTGGGAATACAGAAAGAGAAACCGAAGGTCATAATATCTTGCATTACTTGGTAAATCATTAGGCAAATGCCTCTGGTGCCCAATACATTTGTAGGACTTTAACGGGTGGATGTGAATGTCACGCGTTATGCAGACCAGCTGCTTTTTCTCACGGGCACCTGCTCTCACCAGCATGCTTTTGTAATATGCACTTCCAGCAACTTCATTTTCACAATCTGTCCCCCAGCAATAGCTATTTAGCCCTCTTTCCTTCCTTTGTGTTTTCGTAGAATGTCCAATTTTGTCGAGATAAGACTGGTAACCTTTTCTTACAAGGTGAAACCTAAAATTGAGAAGCTCAGAGTTGATTTTATTGTAAACCACGGTGCATATATGTAATCTACAATTTTCTATGAAAAGAAACTACTCGATAGCATCAACCACGTTAGATCAAACATAAAAATGAAATCCTAATTAAATACTGAAGTAATTGACAATATTAATGCAGAATACTTACTTATACGTAATTATGACTATAACATATTACAAGCATGTTAGGTTACATTATATTCAGTGAGCCAAATAAAATTTTCACCAATGATCATATTCCATGCAGCACCACATTATCAACATAGACACGTGTCATGCCACCTAACGAAACCATACGAATTAACATGCAATTGCCGACACATAAGAAATTACACTTTTCTTTTTAATTTGTTGCATTTTTTATTCTTTTGCCTATTAAATTAATTAACATTTGGAGTGCAAGTTACTGGTGTCGAGATCTTTTTGTACATTTGGCTTTTCTCAATATATATCTTACCTTTACCAAAAAAAAAAAAAAAAATTTAATTAATCAATCAATCAATTAATTATTATTCAACAAAGATAATTGATTAGTAATGGCCTCTGTATATATCCCATAGATAATGAAGAAAATGTATATATATATATATTGCAAATATTTTTCAGATATGTAAGGAAGAGACTTTACACAAACATATATATGTACGTATTGCAAACTTTTTTAACCAATACCAAAGAAATAGGAACGCGTGCTTCTTTATCTTGGATTAAAAGATTTCACATCTTAATTATTCAAGATATATAATTGATGAGTAATGATCTCTTTATGTATTACGCTATCAAATTTTAAAACATTTTATTAAAAACATCAATGCTAATTAAATAATTAAGCTTGGTTTATTCTAATTAATGTAAGGGAAGGGGAAGGGATTGCAGTTTCGTGATACCGTGACTCGACCACGAAACTCCCTTCTACCCAACTTTCCGATTATTTATGTCTAGACCGTTAATGAATTGTTCATGCTTTCAATTGCTGTAGTATACAGCCCTTATCGACGTTGCTGGCTGTTATTCGATGCTCTGCCGAACCTCTTGTAAAGCGTATAGTTTCGGGATGATCCTAAACTAAATTGTACACGCATAGATACATATGGATATGTAAATACTTACAAATAGTCTAGAGAAACGAGTTTGTCTCATGACATTTTTGGAGAATGAAACTATGAGGATCCTCTCACCCTGTGATTTTAAGGCGGCAGTTGGATGAGGCAGTTCTACATCTCCAAAAAGATATCTCAAACCAAGGGTTGACAGATCAATTGGTCAGCTAACTGTTTTAGGATTTTGCTATTCGCCATGCATATCTGGCTATGTTTGATTCAGGAACGTGGACGTGTCGTTACATCTTCACTGAACATATTTGACCCAAGTGGTTCCCTGAATGTAGGACTTATGTCCGTCTAGGAAAGTTGCTGCCAATCAAGACATAGCTTTTGGCTAAAACATTTATACAGCGCACTGGAAGTGGCAGCACCACAACGAGCAAGTAAGCCAAGAGTGGCTGTACTACTAAGACTACGAAATCCGTTGATTCACTCCTTGTAATGCAACTCCTTACAGTCAGAATCTGTTTTGACAAAGTTTCTGATATCTTCCCCGTTGTTTTTTCCTCTACTAATTATGGCAGTGGTTTATGCCATAGTATTTCTTAACCAATGATGCTCGAGATGCATTTCTGGGATAGATTTTCTTGTGAATTATTGTACTCAAAAGATGCACCATGAAAAAGAAGGGTTAGCTAACTAATTTTTTTAGTTTCCAATGATACTTTGTGCTGAGAATAAAACGGCACAAAATTATGATAATAAAATGAGTACACGGATAAACGACCTCCTTCTTATCTGATGGTACAAGATAGGGCTTTGCAAGAATCTCTAACTAAATATTACATCTGGAAGCCAATTCAAACCGCAACTTAGACAAACATGAAACTGGATCATGAGTAGGGGAGGCTATGTTTTGGAAAGTAAACTGGTGTGCAAGGTTGTGGTACAGACTAACGAGTTCTACAATATCCATAATTCACGAATTTCTAATGACAGTAAAGTTCAATTCACGATTTTAATGCTGGAACCTTCAAATATTGATTAAAGAAAAGCTCAACCATGTACGGACCTTCCGCATCCTTGATTTATGAATTGCACCTCTCAAAGTGTGCGCTGGCATGAATCCACTTCTGTAGACAAACATCTTCTTGATAAGGAAAGATAATTACTCTTTCGCCAATCGTTCTTGTTCCTATCTGCACAAATTTCCTTGCATGTACGAAGTATTGCACTGATGGTCCACTCAATATCAATCTCATCATCATCGTAGTCATCTCAATCACTGTGAAACAAACTGCCCATTCTGCGGTCCACCTCCAAACTCAAGGAACAGTTGAGGAGTCTATCCAGCGGGAGGTCCATGATTTGCTTTCTATTTCACTGCTTGTTTTAAGGGACAAAAGCTTGGTTAACTCTTTCTGTAGCTTTGTAGGATGAAATTGATTCTCCTAGAGATCTTGGTTTTCCCTGCTTCCCCTGAAATCACTTTTCCCACAGTAATCCATGTGGCAATCAATGAACTCTTCTCAAGGTTCTAGTTTCATCTAATCTGGGCCATTAAGGTTTAACAATATATTAAATTCCACCAATGCAAGAGATGACATGAAGTTCATACATATCTAGATCAATGTGGTCTACTCACAATAAAACCCATGTCCTAGAAGTGGAATAAATAACAGATTCCCTTGAATTCCTCCAAAATATATATCAAGTGGATTGGAAAAGTAGGCACCTTGTATAATGGTATAAAAGTTGTAAGCTCTAGGTAGATTCCTAGCTACTACAATCGAGATCGTCCAATCATGTAAGGAAATGATAAGCACGTTCACTAACCATGAAAGTACCCGTTCACAGTGCATTTCCGTAAGCAAGTCTAGTGTACACATGGTAGCATGCTAACGTCGCGTTTGTGAGTGGAGAGAAACAGATCAATGAAAGGCCTTCAATTCTACCCTAATGAGAGTATGGTTCGTTCTTAGCTTTCTCAGCTTTTGCGATGCACAGTACAAAGTCAAGAATCATCCAATACAAAGACATGCCCAAATAGTACTTATGGTGACAGGTTGCTGAAAACTGCATCGGCTTTACGAGTATGCTCCTCATATCTCATCGCAACCTGTGTTTTTACCTTCATCTTGAGTCAGAGGATCGTGGAGTTTCTGGGATGGAGGTGTTGAAGGTGACTGAGGTGTAGATAAGATTAGTTAAGGTGGTTCAAAATGGCCGATGTAGGCATTTATAATTGGATACAATGAGCTCGTGGAAACCAGCTGAACAGCTTTTCTTGGTGTTCCGGGTACCTGAACGCGGGCCCTCTCTCGCCACTTGACTCTCCAATGAAAACATATTGGATAAAGTCAATCCAAGGAATGCCACTTGACATATTGGAATGGAAGATCGCAGGCGTTAGGAACCAAGGAATGTTATTTCAGAGATTTTAACCAGTGTTTGACCCCAGATTGGCCTATACATTTTACAACCAATCAAGCAAGTTATTCAGCACCTATTAGCTTTGAAATTTGAGCGAATGAGCAGCCATCCCAACATGTACAAGACGATTCAATTGTCTTTCTTTCATTAAGATTCACGAATAAGCATAAAAAGCTAAGCTGTTTAAGCTGATCATGCATAGAGATTTAGAACTTCCTCTTGGATCGAGACTGGAGACAACTTACATGCACATCTTTCAAACATGTCACTCAGCGAACCATATTCATGATGTGCATGCTTTCGAAGCCAAAAGATCTTTAGATCTTGCAAAGACAGAACTATCTGCAATTTACCATGATAACACAAACCGCAAGGCATGTGACATCCTGATTTTTCAAATCTAATTTCAATTGAATAAATCGGGTATTTCATCGACACGTCTATAGTGCTATTCTTTGAGCCGATCAATCAAGAGATAACTAGACTATCTGGGAAAATTATTAATGGATTTTAACGCAAAAGGCTTGAGAATTTAACCAGGAATCGACTACTCAACCGTGCTAATTTGCAACGGTCATTACGACACGATTAAAAATCGATCAGAGATCAGAGATAGGTCGATTCGATTGAGATGAGTGATCAAAATGTGGGTGATTCCACCTAATTGCAAAATTCTCATCGATCGACACTAAATTGATTTTCTATCGTTTTAGGTACCCTGTGTTCGTATTTGAAACATTGAGGTTTTCACAACAATTGAGAGTCGCCAATGTGTCGAAGATGTACATTGTGACTCAAGATAAATCGATCACGGCTCAATTGCACCAAAAATCCTAAAAGTTACCCAATAGACTAGGTCACACTAAAAGCACGCCGAAGTGAAATTAACCACGAATTTGAAACCGATTTCAGAAAATTGAAAGTTTTGTGGTGTCACGAGCTATTTGAGGAACGTCAACTCATTTTTCGAAGAATTTTCAGAGATTCCGAGGTTTTTTTTTATGGAATATCGATTCGGACATCGCGGAAAAATAACAGAAATTCGGATTGGCCGAATTGAAGAAATTTTCGACTTGCAAACCGAGCTATATGACGAAGGAGACTTGTAGAAATTATGTGGGCTTTTTCTACATCAAAATTGGACGTTGAATTTGGGAAAATTGTTAAAGAAATTGGAGACCAAAGAGTAAAATTCGGATCAAAGAGAGAAGGGCTGCATTTTGGCATCTTTTGGGTTTAATTAGTGAAAATTGAGCTAGAAAGTATTAGGAGACTATGAAGATAATGTTGAAGACCTAGTGGGACCAAACAATGATGAATGTGATATATTTAATGGGATATTTTGGCTTCCTCTCCCTCAAGCTTCTCCTATACGCTCCTTTCCCCTTCGGTCTTCATCTTCTTCCTGCTCGACCATTTCTCTCTCCCTCTCCGTTGGCTCCTACCTTGCTTTCATTTTCCCTTTATTTTTCATCAAGCACCAAGCCCCCGTTGCCTCTCTTGCTGCCCCCACCGACCGAACCGCGATCACTCACCCACATCTCCACTCACCAAGCGTCCCTCTCTCCCTCACGAAGATCAACGCCAACCGCTCCATTCCTCTTGCTCCACCAAAATTTGCTGCCTTCTCATCATCTTTGACCGAACAATTCCTTGCAGCCCCACTTAATGAGTCAATACCATCATCCAACAAAAGTGGTTTGTTGACTCCGCTTGTTCCTTTGCTGCCTCACGTTCGACGCACTCTCCACGCGGCAAGAAATCTAGCCGCCCTTCATCCATATTCGTTGCTGCCTCAATTTCTTCGAGTCGTCCACTCTTCCAGCGAAGGTCTGCAGCGATGCACGAAGCCAGCCGTGAATTCCAGCTTCTTCAGCTCGTGGACTTTGCTGCTCCTCTTGCACGTGAAGTGTAGCCCAATGCATTTCTTTGGTCCACGTTTTCGGCAGCCCAGCGAGTTCATCAAACCGCACGCCCACTTGAAGCCCACCCCGTGAGCAAGCAGCCCACAATTCGGCCCAAGCTTCAGCCCAACAGTTTCTTCAAAGCAAGATCAGCCCAGTAATTTGAAGCCCATTTTCAGTCAAGCCCAGTCTCGAAAGCCCAACGAATTCAGCCCGCGAATCAAGTGAAGCCCAGCCCAAGTTGAAAACAAATCTCAGTTGGGCTGAGATTTGTTAGGCCCGTTTTAGGCCCGGCCCAAGTCCGCCGACGCCGCCGAAAATTCAGATTTTGGCCTCCGTCGCGCCATCATCGCATGATGGAACCGGTTTTCGCATTAACCGGTGAGTTTATACTCTAAACTCGCTTAGTAGGCTGTCGCGACCTCTCTCTTTTTTTCGGCGCCCGCACGGTACAAGCGCCTAAGGAGGCTAATGGCTCGGCTGAAATTTGTTAAGCCGGACTCTCCCAAGTCCACCAATTCACGACTTTAATAGTCTGAGTTTTTAACCTGTAAATTAATTTTAGAACGGAGTCGCCACTAATCGGTTTGGGGTGGGTCGATTAGAAACCCCAAGTATCGGGAGAAATACTTGCTCTGCATAAGAACTGCAGAAATTAGGATCGGGGACTTGATTACACTAGTTAATCACTAATGCCCTTTCGGTACCTAATATTGTTTAAACCCTAAGGCTTTTTGGATTTTTGAGGGATTTTCCGTGCATTTTGGGAAGAAAAACATTTTTGAGTATTTTTCTAATTTTTTTTTACACAAAAGGGATTTTTTGGATTTTTTGATCTTTTTCTGAAAATATAAATCATTTTTTGGCTTTTTCTGACTTTTTGGCTTCTTTTTTTTGGAAAATAAATTATTTTTTATTATTTTTATTTTTTAAAAAAATATTATTTTATATTAAAATAATAAAATAAAACCGACCCGGGTTGGATCCGCGGGTTGGGTCCGACCCGGCCACGACCCAAACGCGAGACGGGCGACTCGGATTTTTCTTGTCTTTTTTCTTTTAAGTGTAAAACCTAAAAGCCCAAACCCACTTTGACCCTTTAAAAGAAACTCAGCCCAAAGACTACCCGGCCCACGCGCACAACCCGGCCCAAGCGGAACCCTACCTGGTTCAAACCCATGCCCGACCCACTCTCTGACCTGGTTCACAACCGCGACCCGGTTCGCGGAACCCTACCCGGACGCCAGCCCAGATCCGCCCGACTTCGACCCGCCTTCCCCTTCGCCGACTCGGATTTCTGGAGTTCACGAGATCCGACGATTCGCAGCGCTGAGGGACGGAGAGGGTCAGACGGACAGCAGCCCGGCGTCCGACGGCGGCGACGTCGCAGCCGGCAGCCGGCCACTCAACTAGATCGACGACGGGGGAGACGACGGTGACGACGGTGGAGATGACTACGACGATCCGCTTATGAGGACAAATGCGGGCGAGCGACAACGGGTGCCCGCGATGAGGATTTGTGGCGGCACGGTTCGAAGGGGGGAGACACGGCGGTGACGACGCGACCGAGGCGGCGGATACCTGGTGGTGGCGAACGGTGATGGTGACGCCGACGGGCGGCAGCAGCGACTAGCCCTCGGCTCTCGGATCCGGTGTGGCGTTGGCGGGTCAATCACCGCACGGCATCGGGGCGGGAACAGCAAAGAACAGAGCGGCGGTCGCAGGTGGCGAGAGCTTCCCGGCTTTCAGATCCGGCGTCCGACAATCCTTCCTCTTCTCCGACTTCTTATCCTCCGGATCTGGGACTCCCTCGGAACCAAACCCTTAGGATCGACCGGATCTCTCCCTCCGGCCAGATCCGAGATCTCAGGTGGCTTGCCTTCAAACCTTCCCCGAAGTCTCTCGGGAAAGGTCTTCGGCTTGCTACCGGAGGTCCCCACTTCGCCGTGCTCTCCTTCTCGGGCTCGTTCGCCGCCGGCCTCCCCCGAAGTCTCTGAGGGAGGTCGGTTTGAGTTCACGACCCGATTTCCGCCTTGCTCGCTCTTTGAGCTCCCGAAGTCTCTCGGGAACCTCTCTGAGCTTGCTGGCCTCTTGGCTTGCTCTTTGATTTCCCCCTTGAAGTCTCTCAAAGGGAAGATCTCGGAGTTCGCTGTGTCCTTTGACGGAGGTGGTGCCCCGCTATTTATAGGCGAGGGGGCGGCCGATCGACGGGGATTCGACCGCCGGTCTTCGCACGCCGAACGGACACCCGCGGCTGAACCGACATCCCATCCTCGCTCCTCCGACAAAGCGTGCTCGGCATTGAAGGCGGCCATTAATGGCGCCCGAGATCCGTCATCTCCGGCCGACGTCGGCCTACCCTCCTCGGCCGTAGGTTGCCTTCGAGCGCGTGAGTTGCGGAGGCGTAGGAAGAAGAAGGGAGAAGAAGGAAGAAGAAGAGGAGAAGGGGGCCGGGCTTGAGGAGAAGGAGGTCGGGCTTGGGCCCGAAAGGAGAGAAAAAGGAGGGGCTGGGCCTAGCTGCCATTTTTGTTTTCTTTTGTTTTTATTGATTTTTTTGTTGTTTTTGTTATTTATTATTTATTATCTAGAAAAAGGAAAAATAAAAGAAATTAAGGCCTAATTATAACCTAATCAAAATTTTAGGTGTCAACATAGGCTAATGACGTTTAAGGGGTGTTTAGATTTATTTTATTAGGAATTAGATGGTTAGTTAGATTAAATTAGAAATTTAATTATTTAAATTGAGCATGTTAGGTGGTTAGCATGGTTTAGCTAAGGCCTAAATAAATTGTACTATTTATCTAGAAGGGTTCAGGAATTTCTCTGAGTCCATATTGGTTATTAATTTAATGATTCTAGCCTAGGTTAGTGTTGTTAGAATTTAAATTGATTTATTTAATTAATTTCAGTAATTATATAATTATTAATTATTTTTCCGGAATTATATCGGGGGAGAGCCGCTCGATAGAATTTCGAGCTGATCATAGTGATGTGTTTAGTTTATGCAATTGAATGCTGTAATGTTGAATTGAGTGATGATTGTGATATATTGGTATTTTAATTGGAAAATGCCGGGTGTCGGGTGTTGACACCGAAAGTGACCTTTGAGTACCAAATCAGCTTAGGTGAGCAATATAGATCTATAACAGCTTCAGGGAGCATTAACATCATTATAGATATCTAGCAGCTTCGGTGAGCAATGACAAGCAATAATGCTTTAGCAGCTTCGGTGAGCATTATCCGATCTAGCAGCTTTAGTGAGCAAATTTTAGATATCAACTTTAGGGAGCAATGATATATGAGTATATCTATTTCAGCTTAGGCGAGCGGTGTTCGAATCGACATAATATATGGATGACATTGATGGCATGGAGTTGAATGAATCGATTGATTGATGGTGGATTTGAATTGAATTGTTTAATTGAGTATTTGAATTATACTGACCTACCGGGTGGAACTGAGGCGAGGTAAGTCCTCTATGCTAAGTGTGTGATTGCGTGGTTAGGACACTTCTAGGCGTATTTCCCTCTTAATTGGGGTTTAGAGCTTAGACCCGCTGAGATGATATCTCACCCTATTGTGGGACAACATTTTCAGGGTCGTCGAGTGGAGGACCTAGAGCTGAGAGGAGGTGATCAAAAGTGTAGGTCAGTTAGGACCGCTTCTTTTTGGAAGGCCAGTCTTTTGTAGTCTTTTGACCATAGATTCTTGTACATGACTCAATGTGAATATAAAAGCATGTTTGTTTATGAATTCATATCCTGCTTTTCTATCCCGAGATGATTACTGTTAGGGGATTTCTTTTCGCTTCCGCGTGTGCAATAAAATGGAAGGGGTCGACGACTCGTCCTGGGAAGTCGCAAAAATTTTTATCGACCAGAGAGGGATGGGCACGCGCTCGGGGTTCGGGCGTGACATCCCCCTTTTTATGGTATCAAAGCAACGTTTGTATTTGGAGTGATAAGGTGTGATGGGTTCTTGGGATAGTTAGTAGGAATGGCTTTTATATTATGCTTGTGACATCCTAATTTTCCAATTCCGGTTTCAATTGAATAAGTCGAGCATTTCATCTTTGCGCCTATAGCTCTCTTCTCTGAGTTGACCACTCACTAGATAACTAGTCATCAGGTGAAGCCGTTAAATAATCTAAATGCAATAGACTTGAGAATTCGACCAGGAATCGACTGCTCGACCGTACTAAATATTGGGTAATTATGGCATTTATGGCCGACGCAAGTCGATTTGGCAATCTTATTGGAGAATATGGTATTAAATTGGATATGATTTGAAATTTTAATTATTATATGGCTATAGGCAAGTCAAATTGAGCAATCTTATCAAATTCGATGATATTTATTCTTATATACTATCTAATAATAAATTCATTTTTATACAATACTATATATGAAATTGTGTGTAACATGGCCAGTCCTTTTTGTACAAATACATTGTCTTCATACGAAAATTACGTGAAAATCTCGATTTCCAGGATAAGTAAAATGAATTGTGCATTCTTAATCTCTTCCCTATTCCCGATCCAGTTCCTCGTGATTTTTTATTGCGTTTGATCCGCAAATGATATCGTTCAAGACACTTGCAAGAAGATTGTAGTCAAAGACCTAGAGTTGAACGTCGACTTCTGCATGAGGTCTCTTGGGTCAAACCCAGAGAGCCATGAGGTGGATCTCGAGGGACTAGGGTTGATCGGGATCAAGCTATTACAAGCCAACTTTACAGGCACGATCGAGTACATTAAGCAACTACAAAAGCAAAAATTGGAACTCGCCTAGTCAAAGCACTCTCGCTTTGATTGGACTTTTACACGTTAGGTGAACGCAAAGACCTAATCCCACTTTACAAGGTGAAGCGTTATGCCGAGGTGAATATTTATGTGTCTAAAATGATGAATAGCGATGCAGCGTGACACTCAAGGATTGGAGAAGGGAGGCATGGTTCCACCTTTGACAAAGAGTAATGCTGACGTTTATCAATTGTCCGCCATAGTACTTGATATTATGGCTATTTTGTGAGGGAGGAATTGTGTGTTTGCCAATAAATAAATGCATGGTCTATGAACATCCATGGTAATATGAGCCTTCTGTTTTTTTCTTTTTTCCTCCTATTGGATAAAAGTGGAACGACGAACCTTTCAATACATAGCAAAAGGAATTAATCAAGATTCTACGTTGAATTACCAACAAGACGAATCTACAACTTCACAACAATCCAAATACAATCACAAGGAAAATATTCTTATTCCTTAGTATTAATGTCGATCGTCTTCTTAAAGTGATGATGGAATCATTTGTGTGTTTCTAGTGGAAAGGGAAAGAACGCTCTTTTTTACATACATTGTTCTTGTTTATTGATTGCATTTTGAGGAAGTTATCTTAACTTCTCTTAAGAGACAACCATTTGCACATCTTTAAAGGGTGCCTCTTAAACACATCCTATCATGGGTGAACTAGTGCCTCTTGAACACCTCCCATCATAGACGAACCACCGCAATATATCATGTATCACTCGAATATGATGGGCTTGATAATGTTCTATCAAGAATATAAGATATTCAACATTCATCTACTTTAGAAACAATTTATACTAGCATAAAGACTACGATCGGTGAATACACCTACACTTGGGAGCTCTAATTATGCACTTGTTAGAGATAACATAACTGCTACAATCCCAAAAAGAAAATAAATAATTGATGTCTCATAGTGCTTCAAACATATTTTTGTTACATGTAGAGAGAACCACCATGAAAGTGATTTTGTTAGGCCATGGGCCTCGGAGTTGCATTTGGTCAAATAGTTCAACTGCTCGGTTTCCATATCCATTTGTCGCATATGCCAATATCATAGCTGTCCAAGCAATAACATTTCTTTCCCTCATCGAATCAAAAACTTCCCTCGACTTGGTAACATTTCCACACCTAGCATACATATTGATTAACGAAGTGCCTAACACAATATTCATATCAAACCCATTGTCCATAATATACCCATGCGCCCAACTCCCCAAACTCAATGCTCCAAACTGCGCACAAGCAGCAGAAACTCCGACAAACCAGTACGTTGCTTGCCAAATTGTTTCAGATCACCTTATTAAAGTAGCTATATGACTTTTGGTTTAGCTGCGAGTTTAGCAGTGCTATAGATGCATTTTGCCAAATCTCTAGTAGATTGATACATACACCACCGAGTGCTTTTCCCCCCTTACGAGAAATTTTTTTTGCAGGATGTTGGAAGATGTGACATTCAGAAGCAAGAGACTCGTGAAGCAGTGGAATTGCCCCTTACTCATCATGAACTACACAAACAAATCGGTATTCATCCCCCGCGAGGTGTGTTGCTCTATGGTCCGCCACGGACAGGCAAAACTATGCTAGCCAAGGCTGTTGCTAATCATACAACTGCTGCCTTCATTAGACTTGTTGGTTCAGGATTTGTTCAAAAGTATTTGGATGAGGTATGACAATGGTTCGGTCTGGTCCCCAGTAATAGGAACAACAAGGAACCACTCACCCCTTATCTGAATTCACATGAGAAGGCCTAGGGCTCCAACCTAGTTGAGATGAGATGGTTGCTCAACCTACTTGTGGACGAGACAGGGTCCATTGGGTTTTGGACTCGAGCTGCGCCATTATGAGCTTGACCTCAACCCCAATCCATTATTGCTTGAAGTTCCCCCTTCATGCTGACATTTCACGAAAGGTAAAAGATGGCTTCATATTTCAAAATTTATGGGTGGCTTGGAATCCGTCTACATTTAATCCAACTTAAGCCGGAACCCACTTCATGATTAACGGATGGCCCAAGCCAAACTTTCACCACTACCTTCGCACTCTTATCCATAACTTGACCGCCAAGCTCCCTGACAACTTGACAAGCTGATCTATAGAACCATTCATTATTTAAAGGTGACAAATTAATAAGAAAAATTGCCTAAACATAAAGGATCCCTAGTCTGGTGCGGGCCAGATCAAATATGCATCACTAAATTTACATTTCATATGAAAATGGGTCAAAACAAATAAGACAAATTGAATCAGATCATTTTCAGCCCTACCCGACCTGTCCGTTTGACGGGCCTAGCTATAGCACTATAAAAAGCAGCCATTCACTTGATAGTTGCTTTGGATATATATTTTTTATTTTTTTTAAAGATAGTCTAGGTCTTCAATGTACCGCACCAAAGCTTGTGAAGGGTATGAAAGTATGGCAACTTATCTTAAGTACAGGTTCGACTTGCTCATGAGGAGCGTCTTTTGTGAACTCACAATTATCTTGTTTCCTGAAACTCCATGTCCAGTCTGATCCTGGACGGTTTTCTGCTATGCCAGATACTGCTTGACGTTAACTCAGTGGAGAAGGTTCTGTCTCCTTCCTTTTACATCGGCGTCATTACAGTGTGTTCGCTGCCCTGCACTTGCCATCTTTATGAAGCCCATATTACACTGGACACCTTGACTTAGTGTACATGCTACTGCACCATGGTAAATATCTCCTGCACTATTTGGGATATCATTGCCCCTTGTGTTGGTTTTCTGTTCGTCCTCCCCATTTATCTGCAGCAGCGGTTTGGAGGCTGTTGCATGCTTCCCCAGAGGTTTCAAGCAAGTAATGTGCATGAGAAGATGCAGCCAGCCATGTCAACTCAAAAAACAAAGCCACGAAGCAGAAAGCATTCGCAGCACTCAATCACTTATAAAGTGATCTCTTTTTACTTGAGTCTCATTGCATGTAATTCTCATTTATTTCATTCATATGTGATCTTGAATTCTGCTTGGCTATCCTATACGGTTGAGCATGCCTCAACTAAAAAAAGAAACCGTGACAGCACATTTCAGAGAGGTCTGCCATGGAGCTGGTTCTTTAGGCAATCTTAGTCCCAGTGAGGGCACCAGATTAACTATTTGAAAACTCATGCAGATAACACAGAAACCTGGACTCAGCTTTCTTCAGTCCAAAAGCTGAGGCCATGCCTAACGAGAGGGACCTTCTTTGATGTATCCATCATTTTTCAGTGTGGGATGTTCTTGCTTCGGAATAGTTATACATATCACCAATATAACAGCCTCGTCTTCACATCTCTCTTTGGAAGAAGTATAAAATAAATTATAACCAAGTTGAGTGTAACAACCATTTAGGAGTTTTCAGCAAGATAGCAAGGGCAAACCTCTCTCTCAATTGCCAATTATGTGAAGATTATTCCTTCATTCAGCATCTGTACACCCTCAAAGGTGGATTTTCACCATACCACAACAAGTCACAGGAATCAAATGACACCCAGCTTCAGTGTAGACCACATCACCAGAATTCTAAACATGAACATGACCCATCCTTAAAATGGTGAAACCGGAGCTTGTCTCTAACAACAATTTCCTGTTGGCAACAACTGAAATGTACTTAAATGCTAAGTGACAGTCTTCACACATACGTAGATTTTTCACAACCGTGACGGTCATGCCATGGCTAGTTTTGAGTAGTCCAAATGCTACAGCAAGCTTCTCACTATGAAATCTAAGTGCATATTCCCTTTCCTCCCCTTCTAACTCATGCATCAATGAATCAGCCAATGGTACATAACCAGCCTGGGTACATCTCAACATCAACTCATCCAAATACTCATATATAATATTTGTTTCAGGATGAGACTTGTCGCCCATGCTAAACATATATGTCTTTCCATCAACTTCTATAATGCTATAACCAACTTGCTTCTTCAGCCCCTCTGTATCATCATGTTTCTAACTCTTTGCACTCTGTCACTTCGACCAGCCAAGGCATATATGTTAGAAAGCATGACATAGTGACCTGGATTATCTGGTTCACTATCTAAGAGATGTTCGGCAACACTTACTCCCAAGTCAAAATTCTTATGCATCTTGCAAGCCCCAAGCATAGCAGTCCACACAGCCGGTGGAGGCTCCATAGGAATTTCTTTTTCAATGAACTCATAAGCTTCATCGAGAAATCCCGCTCGCCCAAGCATATCAACCATGCATACATAGTGTTCTAGTCCTGGCTCTACATCATATTCTTTCTTCATGCTTGCAAATGCATGACGCCCCACGTCAACTAGCCCGGCATGAGCACATGCAGAGAGAACCGCCACAAAAGTGATTTTGTTAGGCCATGGGCCTCGGAGTCGCATTTGCTCAAATAGCTCAACTGCTTGGTTTCCATATCCATTTGTCGCATATGCAGATATCATAGCAGTCCAAGCAATAACATTTCTTTCCCTCATTGAATCAAAAACTTCTCTCGACTTGCTAACATTTCCGCACCTAGCATACATATTGATCAGAGAAGTGCCTAACACGACATTCAAATCAAACCCATTGTCCATAACATACTCATGCACCCAACTCCCCAAACTCAATGCTCCTGATTGCGCACAAGCAGCCAAAACGCCCACAAATGTAGTTGAATCTGGCTCAATACCCGATTCCCTCATATGATCAAACAATTCAATTGCCTCCTTAGCAGACCCATTCTGCTCGTACCCAGAAATCATCGAATTCCATGTAACAACTGTTCTCTCCCCCACTTTATCGAACACCTGACGGGCAACATTCAGATGACCCGACTTCGCATAAAAAGTGACTAAAGCCGATTGAACATAAGGATCCGACCCAAACCCACAAGCCAAAGCATGGGCATGAACGCCTCTACCGAGCCTCGAAGCCGACAAGTCCGCGCAAGCCTTAATAACGGACGTGAAAGTGTAATTACTGGGGGGAATGCCTTCGAGCAGCGAGCAGCGATAGAACGCGACCGCATCATTGGGGAAGCCAAACTTGGAGCAGGACTTGATGAGGGAATTGAAGAGGAACGAGTCGGGCCCAGGCACGGTGACGAAAACCCGGCGCGCGTAGCCAATCGCGCCGGCGGCGCAGGCGAGGTTGACGAGCTTGGTGAGGAGGGATAGAGAGCGGTGTGATCCGGAGATGACGACGTGGGCGTGAGCTTGTCGGAGGAGGCGGAGGCGAGGGCCTGCTCTGAGAAGGGCTTCGTGAGCTGGAGAGGTCGGCGCCGGCGCCGGCGGCGGTTGAAGGAGGTGAACTTCTTCTCTGGCTTCCATTGAAAGCGGGTGAGGAGGGAAAGTTGGAAGGCCAGGAGGTGTTTAGAACAGCCTAAAACGACATGTCGTCTTGGCGATGAGAGTAGAATGTTCAAGATTATTCACTGGGAATGTGAAGAGGAAAGGTAATAAATAAGGATCAATACTCACAATATTTCCAAAAGCAAATCAGATATGACGAAAACTTGTCTAATAGGCAATGTTTTCTACAATCCGGCTAGTTGACAAATGCGTTTTTAGCCAAAAACAAAAGGATCACAAGTTGAATCGATCAAATCGATAGCAGTTACTAATCCAACTTGATTCCAAAATGATTCCGAAAGCATTGATGTCGGGCATGTTCGAATATTGATACTACTCTAGTGATGCTCACAAGTGGTTGAAAGTCAATAGTTGATTGGAGTAATGTGTATGACTTGCTCAAACAAAAGGATGTCCGAGCTAAACAAAATACACCCGAGTCACTAGGTACACTCCGTCGTACCGCTTCTAAGACAATCTAGTAAGGGAAAGCTGAAGGAGTGAGTTTTGGGGAAACTCGATAAGTAAAATTCCAAGTTCTCTGATAGGAAAACATCTCATCGTCGAAGCCTAGCAAATACAATACTAGCAAATAGTGTCAATGGTAAGTCAATAGCAAACTTATTGCTACATCTCGAATAAATGCAAATATTCATAACAACATACTTCAATGCATGCTTACCTTCAGCATAACAATGAATACATCAACATATCATGCTTGTGCATAATTAGCACTCATGTAAATTCATTTAGCATTGTCCTGGCTCAACTAGACCCTCCTAGCTTGACCAGGGCCTCTAGCTTCTTACTAGACTTCCTAGCTCAATCAAGACATCTCGGCTCGACTGAGGCTTCTCAGGGCTAGCTTCCTGAGGCATCATGACTCAACCAAGACATCCCAACTCAACCGGGGTATATCGTTTAATGAACAAGGCATTATTGCCAACATTGTGTGGTGACGAGCGTTTTTTCCTCTTTATGTGCACACACGAGTGCATCACACAAACCGATTCTTATTGTTTCTTCTTAGCCGACTCATACCTCACTCAAAAGCATGTTCATTCATATGTGTATGCCATGAATCCTAATATTGCACTATACATCATGTCGGGAACGACCCTTAGTCCGTAACTTGAGCCGAGCACATAGCGACGATCCCCGCACTAAACGAGGCTCAGAAATGGCACACCTCAATGCCGATCCAAGACCTTGAGACTTAGGTATACCTCACCTTCGTGTAGATCCTAAGCTCGTGTAGATCCTAAGCTCGACAGACCTCTACTTCAACCCGATGTGAACACACTTCATGCCATGAATGACCCTTGGGTCATGACTTGATTCAAATGCTAAGCACAAAGTCCCTGCACCAACCAAGGCATAAAATCAGCATGCTTTAGTGCCTTATCACGACCTTGTGGGCTTGGGTGATCCCCGTACCGATCAAGACTTAAAACCAACACGCCTCAATGCCGATTTAAAAGCTTACAGCCTTGGGCGATCCCCGCACTGAACAAGACTTAAAACTGGCATGCTTGAATGCTGATCTAAGGCCTTGTGGCCTTAAGCCCTTAAGCGACCTCGCCTTGAATAAAACTCAACCCAAGCTAACTTCGACCTCATTCTAGGTGTAAACAACCTAAGCACACGTTCAAGCACAAATATGAGCAAAACTATACAAAAAATCCAACAATGGAGTCCCACGGCTTGACGGGTGAGCACCTAACTAGATTCAACAATGGAGTCTACCGCCCTAGAGAACAAATATGGATCTTACTTACCTAGATAAACCTTTAGAACTAGCTTGAGTGACTTAATGAGGGGCAATGGTGCAAGGCCAAGAGAAAGGGGGAAAATGGCGTGTAAAAAGCAATAGATGATAGTACAGTTCATGTGAGAATGAATGAGATGGTTTCCTTATTTATAGGCTCAAACCTTATCATTACCTTTCCAAGTGGCCCAATCATTTTTCTTGAAGTCACGTGGCTATAACATCGAGGTGGCAAGCCTAATTTGCAAGGTGGCACACTTAGGGTCCTAGGAGAACACTTGTCATCTTTTTATTAGACCTATTCCATGTCATCATGACTTAGTCTACTTGTTTTCCAAGGAAAATTTTATGGTAATGATGACCATATATTCCATGGAACTAAGCCAATGAGTCACCAACTTCTTCTCTAAGGTAAAAAAATTTTGCCATCATTATAAAATCTTCAGGTGGACACCTAAGCTAATAATTTATCATTCTCATTAAATGCCTAGATTTGGTTAATCGTGAGATTTGAATATTTAGCACATGCCTAAATTATATAACTTGTTTTTTATGTTTTGCCTCTCTAGAATATTCCACCAAGTTCTCTTTTAATTGGTCCACTTAATATCTTGAGTCCTTTGCTTCTTCTCCATGGAAAAATCTTGGGTAATCATTACCAAATCTTCAAGGGACACCTAAGCGAGGTGACTCATCCTTGCATTTAAAGAGGTATTATAAAATCTTCTATTATGTCTTCTCTTGATTAGTCCACTTGTCCAAGAGTTCATTACTTAATTCCCAATGGTGAGTCTTTGGTAATCATTACCAAATCTAGAAATATCTATCTAAAATGGTGAGTCATCATTCTTCAAGAAGAACCTATGATATTCTAGAATGTTATATTTTGTCAATTTCTAAGCAATATAACAACCATGGGAAATAGGCCATTAGAAATGCAACTAGGACCGGGCAAGAGCTTTTCATGTACATCCCTATACGACCATTTTGACACATCCAATGTTTGTGGCCAAGCCATCCTCGGTGTAGTTATTGTAGGCAAAGTGCCTACTTCGGCTAAGTTGGTGGCCTCTACATCATGTGGTCTACTCACAATAAAACCCATGTCCTAGAAGTGGAATAAAGAACAAATTCCTCTTAATTCCTCCAAAATATTAAAGTAAGTGGATTGGAAAAGTAGCAACCTTGTATAATGGTACAAAAGTTGTAGGCTCTGGGTAGATTCCTAGTTATTCCTCCATGAGACCATGCGACCACAAACTCCTCTCCTCTCAGCCAGCTCGACAAATCCGACTCCGAATTCGAACTGCCTTTGCGAGAGAGCACACACCGAGGGTTGAAAACTCGGATCAACGGGGCATATCAAATAGGAGGATGGCCGCGTCAGCAACGATCAGGTAGAGGACAATGCCGTCGAGTAGGAGAGGGTGAAGTGTGAGAGGAGAGAGGCTATGGCTTGATCGTGCGATAGGTGTTAAGGTGGTGGCACATGGGGGCAGATGGAGTGGCTCTTGACAGTCCAGGACACTCAAACTAATAATTGGGCTGATGGGCCAATCCTGGGCAAAGCCCATTTCAAACAGTTCTTCACATTAGAAGAGTTATGTCCTAAAATTTTAGGGGTTAATTAAAAATAATTAGGCAGAAGAACAGCCCAAGTGCCATCTATGTAGCACCGACACGCGACACGACATGAGTGTCCGACACGACACGATACGTCGACACGTCATTTCTCTAAAATAGAGAATTCCGACGCGTTGCGACACGTTGTATATTAAATGAATATTTTTATTTTTAATTAATTTGATTCAAATTCATAAATAAATAAATAATTAAAAAAGAGGCTATAATAAATTTATACTGATAATATTAACAAATCGGTTCATTTGAAATTTGAAAGATATATTCATAATTAATGCGAAACATTTTTTAAATTTTAACAAAAGTTATCGATGAAACTAAAAATTAATAAGAAATTAGAATCAATTTATTTAAATAAAACAATGATTTTCTACAATAATCAAAATTTATCATTATTCAAATTTTAATATTTTTATTTTTCGAAATCATTTTTAATTTCATTTATTTAATTTTCCTATTAAAAAAACAATCCCCAAAATCTACCCCTTCTTTCGTTCGTCCTTTTCCCTCCACCCCCACGTTTATTTTACTTTTTTCCCTCCCCTCACTTGACAATGACAAGTGAGCTGTCACTCCCCCTCCCCTACCCCTACCCCTACCCCCTCCTCTCTTTCACGCCATTAGACCTCCTTTCTTATTTTTTGGATTTCTTTATGAAAAAACCCTAGCGATCCGCCGAGCCCTCCTTTTCCTATCCTCCTTGCCGCGCTGCACGACCCCCTTCCCTCCTCTCCTCTTCCTCTCGTCACCGATCCATCACAACAGTGGCGGCCCTCACCTCTCTCTGGCCATCTCTTGCCGTCGCGGTGGTCTGTTCGTGGCTTCGTCTCGCTGGCGGGAGTTTGCCTTCTCTGTTCTTTCTCTCTTGTTCGGCTCTTTCTCTAGCCGTCTCTCGCCATCGCAGTGGTCCGTTCGTGGCTTCGTCTCGCCGGCGCTCGCGGCCTCTGCTCCCTCGCCCTCCCTCGCCTCCACCCTCCATCAGTCTTCCAGACATGCGTCGACACGCATGTCGATAAAAGTTGATCGCGTCTCGGATTTTCCGACACGCGTTGACCGTGTGTCCGACCGTGTCCGAGCATGTCGACGTGTCCGACACGCTCCGACACGTGTCAGACACGACACGAAAGCATGAACAACGTGTCGGTGCTTCATAGAGTGCCATAACTTGACACGGAGGGGCACTTAAGTGCCATAACTTCACACGAAGGGACACTTAAGTGCCATAACTTCGGAAATATACACTTAAGTGCCAATTTCGGAGTAAAGTAAAACACTTAAGTGCCACTCTAGCCAAAATCTGGCCAAATAGGCTGATACGACAATTTTCCGAGTTGGGTGCAAAACGGCGTCGTTTTACACGATGACGTGGCGAGAAAATGCAAAAATGACGTCGTTTTGTATCTCGATATATAAATAATTAATATAAACATTCATTAAATTAAATTTAAACTTAATTTTATTTAAAATATTCTAAAATTTTAAAAACTTAAAACTTAAAAACTTAAAATTTTTAAAAATAAATTAAAAAAATTAACAAATTAAAAAACTTAAAATTAAAAAAAATTAAAAAACTTAAAATTTTACAAAATAAAATTTTTAAAACTTAAAATTTAAATATGGATTTTTTTTAAATTTTAAGTTTTTTAAATTTTAATTTTCTTAATTTAAAGTTTTTTTAAATTTTAAGTTTTTTAAATTTTAAGGTTTTTAATTTAAATTTTTTTAATTTAAAATTTTTAATTTACTTTTTTAAAAAATTAAGTTTTTTAATTTTAATTTTTCTAAATTTTTTTTTTTAATTTTAAGTTTTTAAAATTAATTTTTTTTAAATTAAATTTTTTTTTTTTTAAATTTAAAGGTTTTCTATTTTTTTTAAGTTTTTTTAATTGTAAGTTTTTTAATTTTTAGTTTTTTAAATTTTAAGTTTTTCATTTTTCTTTAAGTTTTTTAATTTTTTTAATTTTAAGTTCTTCATTTTAAAGTTTTTTTAATTTTAAGTTTTTTATTTTTTGGCATATTTAAATAAAATTAAGTTTAAATTTATTTAATTAATTTTTATATTAATTATTTACACATCACAATAAAACGACGTTATTTTTGCATTTTCTCGCCACGTCAATGTGCAAAACGACGCCGTTTTGTCTGCACTCCAACTCGCCGGAAAATCGTTAGCAAGGGGCGGCACTTAAGTGTTCCACTTTACTCCGAAATTGCACTTAAGTGTATCTTTTCGAAATGGCGGCACTTAAGTGCGCCGTCTTCGCGCCAAATTATAAAGCATTCGAGGTATCCCAAACTCAAAATAATTATCATCAAATTGAATGGCATATAGAAATTAGGAACATTTGCATTACTAGTGTAAAAATTTAAAAGAATAAGTAATTAAAATATTTTTATCATATTTTTATTTTTTAAAATTATTATTAAAAAAAAATAGCCAATTTGTATTGGGGATGGGCCGGCCCTACCTCCTTCCCTCATTTTCGTTCTCTTTCATTGGGCCTGGTTTCTTTAGTTTCTCCTAGCCCAGTCCTCTCCTTTTTCTCTCTTCCTCTCTTCCTCTTTCGCACTAGAGACAAAAGGGGGAAGAGAGAAGGACGACGCATAGAGGTGACGGAGGGTAGGGCGTCTCACGCAGGAGACGTTCGGTCGGGGTCAGGCCGGCAGCGCCAGTTGGCACGGCAGGAAGCCATGCGCGCCGGTGCTTAAAAGCGAGGGGGCTGGCTCGTTTGAGGGGGATTTGGGGGGAGATCCGAGAGAGGGAGAGAGAGCGGCAAGCTCGGTTTGGGGAGAGAGAGAGGGGGGATATCCGAGAGAGGGAGAGAGAGTGGCAAGCAAAATGGTAAGGCTTCAACCGACATCTCAGCCACGCGCGAGCTCCGCCGACGACTCTTTTCTGTCGACGCCATCGAGCTGAACCGTTAAGCCCTTTGTCCGTGCCCTGCTTTGGGCACGACGGCCGGAGTTCACGCGCTCGTGGCCGACCGGCTCGTGCGAACTCCAGCCCCATCCATTCCCCCGTTGGTTGTTATGTGTTTTGTTGCTTGTTTGGCGAGAGTCTCGTTTTGGGTTCGAGTCTTGAGCCGGAAACCGCATGATTCGCGAGCACCCTTCACTTGTTCGACGAAATGCCTAAGTAAGATCTAGTTTTCGTCCTCCCGTTAGTGGCCGAAATCGAGTTATCCAAGCGCGTCGTGTTCTATTGGGATGTTCCAACGGTGTTGGGTGACCTTGGGTGTCGGCCGTGTAGTCGTTCACCATGTTCCCATCGTCGCCGTAGTCTGTTCGATGTTTAGCCGTGGTGCGGTTCTCGGCCGACGGCGGGGAGGTCGGCCGGCGAGTGGTGGTCGGAGTGGACGGCCAATGAAGGGTAGTAGCTCGACAGCGGCTTGAGATTTGGCCGAGGTTTTTCTTAAAACGTAGGAGCTTCGGGGAGGGCGTGAGTCTCGTCGGGGAAGACGCCCAAGGAAGAAGACGACCTGCCAAAGGGGGAGAGAAAAGAAAATTAAGAAAAAAAAGAAAAAAAAAAAGAAAGGAAACAAAAGAGAATAAAAGAAAGCTGAAAAAATAGGCTATGTGGACTTGAGCATGAGAGAGAGCAACAATGAGGATGGGCTCGTTCTGATGAAGGAGGGGAATATGACTTGGGTCTTGGGCTTAAGAAGGCTTTATGATTTTGGGCTTCTCTTGGGCTTTAGAGGAATCGGACTGGCTTTAGTCTTAAGGGTGCTTGGGATGATTTTTTTAGGAAGATGGGCTTAGTGCTTTTAATTTCAAGAAAATGGGCTTGGTGATTTTTCTATTCGAGTGGGCTTGTTTCGGATAAGCCTATTTGTGTCCATGGCTCAGACCCGCGAGATCAGAGCCAGCCCATATTGGGACTGGGCTTGATAGCCCGGCCCGTGTCCCATTTTGGATTTTAAAAATTAAATTAAAAATTAAAAATTCAAAAAAAACTTATTTTTTTCTAAAAATCAGAAAAGGCTATATATATATATATTGTGTTTTCTCTTAAAATGTGTTAAAATCTTTGATAAAAATGTGCTCAAAATTAGATAAGCTGTTAGGGTTTCACCATAGAAATTGAGTGCTCTTAGAGACATGTTAGGGCGTCATTTGCACATTTCCATTTCGACTATTATGTGATTCCGCTCTTTTAATATGTTAACTATGGTTTCATTTTGGTCTAGTTAGGAACAGCAATGACATTTGTCTTATTTCTTAGGGTTAAATGGCATTTGTTTTATTTCTTAGGGTTAGATTCTTGTTTTTCCTTGCAATAGCTGGCCATTTTTTTTTTTCGAAAGATTTTCTTTTTTGATAGAAAAGACAAAAGGAGTTCTTTTGGCTTAAAATCCGAATAATATTCATTATTTGCTTGAAAGAATATTCATTACTTGCTATTCATTACTTGCTTGAATTGGTCCTTTCAAGCATTTATCGAAAAGGGCTTCGAATTTGATCAATTCAATTGAGGTATCTGGAAACGAGATTTTTTCTTATTTCTTCATTTGAAATGGGCTCTTATTCTATTTCTGTATTCTTTCTAAATTCAAGGACTAACTCTTCAATCACAAATAAAAAAACAGGGATAGATTCATAGGTCCGATGCCCCAATAGAACTTAGGGTTAATAGAAATAGTAGATCAGATAGATTCAACAAATGAGGTGGGTTCATTAACAATTCAAAGATGAAAAAATGGTAAAAAAGAAAGCATTTCTTCCTCTTCTATATTTTACATATGTAACGCTTCATCAGTTGTTGATTGTTAGTTTAAATATTGTGTACCCGCATAATCATCTCATATGTTAGTAGATGGGTTTAAAACCAATCCAAATTGCCTAACAAACATTTCCTTTAATAAACAAGATTATGTACCAAAAACGCACTAGTTAATTGATTAATGTAACCAAGTTCCCAACCAAAAATTCTTTGGTTGTGTAGGAAGTAAGGTATTCTCCTGTGCTTTACTTGATTTTGGACTTACCCCAATAAGCCTATGGCAATTGCTCAGTAGAAATTTTTTATGAAGTCATTGAATACCCCAACGTCACGCAAGGTATAGGCCTAGGATAACTTGTGTCTAAAATGAGAGCCATAGCCTGTTTTTTGATAAATATCCCTAAACCTATGTCTTTGCCCCTTCAAACAAAAAAGGTAGGTTGCAAGAAATGGAGTTGACTGATAACCTCATAATTGATTGAAATTGCACCATACAAGATCATCATATATCACAATCTCGGCTGTTTGTTGTGTATCGTGAACTAGGGTAAGTTCATGTATTGGCTGAATCCAACTTGGCGATTTATAAGGGTAAAATGTGTATATAGACACTTGGTATGTTGGCTCCTTGTAGGAGGTTTTACTTTTTGTCAATTGGAGTAGGTTGTATTCTTATGTTGGTGAAACGAGATGTTCTCTGAGTTTTTGATGATCTCTCTTAGGACCTAGAATCGTAAATTCAAAATAACATTACTAGAGTAGTAGATGTTGGAAGGTGAAGAATGGTCTATTTTACTCGGTGCTATTGTTATTAATTCAACCAAATCTTGGCTATAATTTAATAAGTTGAAGTTATCGATGACGTAGAGAGGTTATCAATGCAGTGGACAAGTTGTCTATATTACTGTTTGTTGATTGGTCACCTGATTGATTGATGTCAATGTCTAGTTGGGTCTTAAGATTGGGGCACAAATTTAAGAGTCCTATTGTAGTGTTATTTTTCGAAAGTCTATTTCTATCTCTATGCCTAGTTTGATGTTTTGTAAATTCCTAGGAATATATCTCCTTGGAATGCTAAATATATTTACGAGTCATTTAAGAGTAAGATTCATACCACAAGCCTATATAAAGGCAAGTCTTGTGATCATTTCGATAAGTTGACAAGGTGAAAAAAAGAAGAAAGAAAACAAAAAGCCTATTCGTCTCATTTTCTTCCTTAAATTGTGTGAGTTGTGAGTAAAATTTCACCTTCAAATTTTCCCTTGAAGATGGTATAAAAGCATATGGTTTATGATCATGGCCTCAACAAACACCCAACCTCCTTTTCAATTGTGACGTCCCTAGTGCGTCATGGCTAATGTGGAACTATTTTCACCATTATCCTTTCCATTTCACTTTTTCTTAAAAATGCGGAAGCATAAGAGACTAAAGTAATCTTGGGGTACACACAATTTTCTGTAACCAGAGCAACTTCATTTCTTATTTATTTATACATACATCAAACAACAAGTGGATTATACTGGGAAATTCAAAATGCCAGGACTACTAACTACATTGGATTATATGTCAGTCACTCATCCCCACCTAGCTGTAGACGTGTCGGCCCCTGACCCCTAACACTGTCAAAATCTCCTTAGCTCCAAAAATCCAACTTCCATCCTACCTCCCTTCTATGCTACGGGGCTGCCTCCATCTCCTAGCCAGTTGGAGAATAGTGGGAGTGCACCCATCGCACACCTATTGACACAAGCATACATCTCGGCGAATCAATGGTGACTTGCCCCATCGAGGGCCCCACATCAACAACCATGTGAGATTTGATCCGAATAAAAATGGTATTAAGAAAACCGGGGTCTACGAACCTGTTCTCTTCCCACATAAAGTTTACTGGCACCCCGTAATGGACTATCGAGGAGATGGGTGGGATTGACATTTTATTGATCTAAAAAGATGAAGTCAACAACCAATAAGTTACAAACCAACAAGCAAAAAGTCCACTGGTATGTACTACACAAATCGAGCACTGTATTAATAAAGAAAAGCCTCAATAGAAAGTTCAATAAATCACACACACATCAACTTACCCGAGAACTTTTTCAAAATACATGACAGACCAATATAGGTAATAATGTTTCCCAACGTATAACTAGTAGTTCAATTCAGAAATACTTAGGTCATAATCAATATAATTTCATGCTGTCATCATCATCCGGGGAACTCCGTTACCCTTTTCGGCATCTTACACCCATCTAGCATCGTGAGGGCATTTAAGAGAAACCGCGTTACACCCCTAGGCATTTGGAGGAACCCATTACCCTTCCAGGCATCCCTACTACAACTCGAGGCATTGTCGTCTCAAGGTCTGACGGCATTCTCAATCCCACATTCACACCATGATGCAATAATTTCATAATTCAATTAAAGTACGTTAACGTCACTACTATTCAAGAACTCAAGCGTGCATCTAATGAATCATCATTCGTCTTCATCCCTTAGACTAATGTAAATTATCCGTACAGATATTAAGTGAACTGTAAGGAAGGTCCCACATCCTATGCCTAAAATAGCCTTATAGGGTGTCCCGCACACCTTTAGAAATGATAGTTGTTGTCTAGGTAAATGTCTTCCAAAAATTATGAAATTTTAATATGAGGTAGAAAAGACCTAGTAGGACATTTTTGCGGGGGATCGAAGTTTGATTCAGCTCATACAATTCTAAATAATTTTTGTAAGCTGGGCCCAAAGCAGTCAAAATTTTCAGAACAAAATTGGGTACAAAAACAAATATTTCATTGACCAAATGAGACTGAAAATTTATGGAAATTTAATATATGGTAGCCTAGGATGTACTCTACAACTTTCATGAGGACACGTGTTATAATTCTAGACTGAAAAATCTATGGAAAATGGAAAACAAGGAGAGGTCGGTGTAGTAAGTCCAAAAACAGATTTCAAATCCCAAAGTTTTTAAATATATTTTTGTCGTATGAAATCCAAAAATATTGAAATTAAAGTATGTCATAGAACAGTCAATAAATGATGACTTTTGTGAAAAACGCCCCATGAAATTTGCACCACCTAAGTTAGTGCAAAATTAGCAAACTTTGGGGTTAGGCTAGAACCGAACCTAACCTTAGTCCCAACATGGATTTAATTTAGAATTTCAACTAACTCAACCTCCACACGTGCTAAATATTGACCGATCGTGCTCCTATGATTCGACCACAAGTTTGACTAGTTCGAACTCGACAAGGTATCTAGGTGACTTAATCAAAACTTCTGTGTAAACAAAAATCTAAACGACGTTTATGAATTTTCTAGGAAACTATTCCTGTCGCACAGTAAACAATTGACATAGGATAGAATGGAGGATGTCTAATTGTCTCGGATCCCAGAGACGCTGTCGCGTGGCTTGATGAGGTCCCAGACGTCCCGACTTCTTGTTGTCCTCTGGCGAGTCACGCCAAGCCGAGGGTGCAGTGGATGAAGACGCGTTGTCGGCTAGCTTCGGGGTTGCACACGAAGAAAAGGGAGCAACGGAGATAGAGCTGCGACTGTGGAAAAATGGAGCTGAGATCGGCTGAAAATAAGGGGCGGTGGCTGAATTTGCAAGATTAAGAGGAGGAACGGTGCTGCTGCTGCTGTTGAAACCCACCCACCCCAATTTTTAGGCTTCTCTCCTTTCACCGCTTTGCTGTTCTCGCCCGTGGAAGTGGGGTGGTCAACGGTCTTCATAATTTCTTGCCAGCTGTGAAAACGTGTCACTTTTCCGTAGCAAATGCGGCAGCGAGGGGAGAAGTTCAGGAATCTTCGTGTGACAGAGGAGAAACGTGGCGACGGCTTCAACGTTTTACAGGGAGGAGGAGAATGAAAGATAGGCAATTTGTTCCCACGCCGATCGTGGTCTTTGTGCCACAAAGAAAAGTTCAATAAATTTGCTAACCGTTCGAGCAGGCCGTTGAGCGATCCTCGCAATTGCCGAAGATAATGTTGACTGGAGAGCAGTGTGACCACGCTCAATGAAAACGGACGTCGGAGTTGTCAATGATGAGTAGTCGCGACGGTTCAGTGACGTAGACGTGTTCCTGAATGAGATGGATATGGTGTTGCTCGATGACGACTTGATGTAATGTGAATAGCATAGTGTGACGACAAGCTTGTTAACGGGGCATGGGCCATTAGGCATCCGGGGCTCACTATTTTGTAGAGTGAAAAATCCGGATGTCATATCAATACCCTCATCTTACTAAAAAAAATTATGGCAATTAGGTTGTTAGAATGGAAGTGCTACCGGACACCCATGGTGTATGGGAACTTGTCAATACAGGCTATGATGAACCAAAGGACAAGGTTACTTTTAGTCAAAATCAGAAGAATGCCTTGGAGAAGGTTTCAAGCAAAAGATTAATATGCCCTATTAATCATCTATCAAACTTTAGATGATTCGATGTTCGAGAATATGTTGAACGGTACTACTTCTAAGGAGGCATAGTAGACCCTTAACAACACACACCAAGGAGTACAAAAATTCAAGAACATATGCCTTCAAACTTTGAGAGGCGAATTTGAAGTAATTCATATGAAAAAAATTGAATTGATTCTTGATTATTTCACAAAAATTCTTGCGATTGTTAACTAGATTGAAAGAATTGATGAAAATGTTCTAGACGTTTGAGTTGTTGAGAAGATTTTATGGTCCTTAGACAAGAAGTACGATCATATTGGTGTTGTAATCAAAGAGTCCAAAAACTTGGATGCAATGACGAACAATGATTTTCTAGAATTCATTGCCAACCCATGAAGTAAAATTCAAAACAAACAAGCATGAGCCGATGAAGGAAGTACTCCAAACTTAGTTGACCATACTAGATGAGAAGGAGCAAAGTAGAGATCCCGTGCAAATTCGAAAGACTAATCAAGATTGTGGTTGAGATTGAGGCCGAGGTCACTATCAAGGTAAAGGTCAAAGATGAAGTAGAGATTTCTCGAACATCTTTTTAATAACTTAAGTACAACCACAAGGGCCAGTGTGCTAACACATTTTTTCTCAGCCACATACTTAAAGTCATCTTTCTCTGTCGTCATTCATTGTGATTTCAATTCAGAGAAAGCGATGCTACTAGGTCGGGAGAGCCCTAAGAAAACTCTTACCATAGGGACTTGACCATGTAGAATTCATTATTAGCGTAACAGGGGAATCCCTCATTTAAGATAGGGACCCAGCTTCTTCCATGGCTATGATGGCCTCGAGGTCTATGTAGTCCCTGTAACTGTGTCTCTCCACACATTCAAATGAACTTTCCAGAGTTTGGCCTCTTGATTGGCATTTAGGGTGTGTTTAATAATATCTCTCTTCACGAGAATAATTTCTATTCAGAAATATTTTCTTTTACTTTTATTCTCTAGACGAGTTTCTAAGCAAAAATAAAATAAAATAAAAAAACGTGTTTGTTAACTTCATGGATCTTCTATTCCCGAAATAGAGAAATAAAAAAATGCATTTGGCATGGACCTAAAAATTTCTAATGCCAATTTTTTATATTTAATTATAAAGAGACATAACATTTCTTGTTTGGATAATACTAGGCTTTTATAATGATTTAGTTGATCAAGATATTATAAAATGACCTAAGAAAATCCAACATAAAAATTAGTCAATGATGAATAGCCGAAAATAGTAATAGAGAGTTCCGTTGGTTTATAACTTATAATATGAGGATGTTGATAGTAAATCTTTGAGCATTACAACAAAATATGTGTATAGATATTTTGAAAAGAAAAGAAAAAAGTTGCTTGAGTCACCAAGCTTTCACGATCGAGCATTGTCTCTAAAGGAAAAACAACATTCAAAATCCAATAGTAAAGCCCAAAAACTTATGCAATCTTGAATCCAATTTTTATCAAAATATTTTCACATTTTTATGCTAAACTAATTCTAAACGGAAGTTAACATTAAAATCTAGTAAATCTACTCAACATTTAATTTCTAAATTTTTCCTAAATTTGTTAATTTTAATTTATTTTATATTTTATTTTTATTCCGAAAATGGGAACTCATATCAGGTCAGGAGACTGAACATTGGGTCGATTGTGTAAATACGAATATTAGGTTATGTTGAGTTTATTTTTCTAAAATAACCTATCTCTTTTCTTTTCTTTTTTTGTGTTTCCAAGAACAAAGAAGTAGATTTTTTCTATTTCTTATTTTTATTTCAAATTTATCCTCTGACTATTGATTTGTTTCGAGGAATAGAAAAATTGGTTAAAAATTGGTTGACATTACTAAACTAATTTTTATTATTTTTCTGTTATGAGGAATAAAAGAACAAAAAATAGAGAAATAAAAATATTATCAAATAGGGCCGAACTGTTTAAAAGCAACGTGAAAATCAATTGGAAGATGTGAAACTACTAATTTAGAGGCAGCTTTCTTGAGTGCTTTGAGAGGCGGGATGGTTTGAATGTGATGAGTTAAAAACACACTGCGAAATAGAAAAAAGGGAGGAACACGTGAATGACCTGATTAAGTACGACGAGGCCAATCCACAACCGCATAAAATGAAGTACTACTGCCTTGGATAAACTAGGTAAGGTTGGGCACGCGTGGCCCACAAGTGCTGCACACGTTCACAGGAACGATCTTCACATTTTAATTCAGAAACAAATCAGGAACTACATAACGCGGTAAATATCTCCATTCTTGACGAGGTTGCAGCACCGCATGGGACCGTGAAAGCGAAAAGTCATTGGTACAGCACTCACATCACTCAGGCTAGTAGTTGGTCATAGTGCAATAATAGAGAATACGTAGAACAGAACGTTCTGGTCCACAGCAAGCGAAGACAAGGAAGACTAGTTTCTGATGGGAAAATGAACGGTGGAGAAGCAAAACACAGCTTCCAAGATTTCTCCCTACAGTCTGCACCATTCGCAGGTTAAAAAGCCCTTCCAAAATTCTGTACTGTACACGTGTTAAACGCCGTACATCAACCGGCCTGATAGAACCCCACGACAAAGCATTTACTAAAAATCAACCGTGCTCAGGTGCATAACCTGAGCCACTGGCATTCGGCACGAAAAATCCTTAAATAACAGTGCAATTACTAGAATTGCTATCCATCAGTAAGGTCTTTGGCACTCACGAAAAAGCCTCTCCTGCTCTTTATCAATTGGTCAAACATCAGAATCTCATTAGAGATAGCCAAAAAAGAAAGAAAGAGAAAAATGTCACTCAATTAGTAGATGTCGGCAGGAAGTGAAATTGAGGAAGACTAAATTCTGATAGGAAAATGAACGGTGGAGAAGTGAAACACAGCATGCATGTTATTTTGGGGAATGACAGGTTTAAGTACCTTTCCAAAATTGTCCACGGTGCACATGTCAAACCTTGTCCATCAACCGGCCCAATAGAACCCGGCGATGATGCATCTGTACTCAAGTGCATAACCGGGCCACTGGCATTTGGCACATATTGTTATTTTGGGGAACGACAATCCCAAAATAACAGATCAAACGGTGCACAATTACTGGGATTGCTAAGCCGTTCCTTGCCTATAAATACCCATCAATAAGGGTCTTTGGCACTCACAGAAAACCTCTCGTGCTCTTTATTTATTGGTCATACACAAAAATCTCATTAGAGATAGCCAAAAAAAAGAAAAGAAGAGAATGTCTCATCCGATTTCAACAATTCCATCTGCTCCTCCAGCACAAGAAAAAAGCCATGTGGTCGATTGCTCGTCAGCAGATTTTCATCCAAGCACATTGGGGGATGACTTCCTCAAATATGCCTCTAGCTCCTACTCAATGGTAGGAATTTAATACATTGCTTCTGACTTAACTATATATATGTATACATATTTTGTGAATAGTAGTGGCATAGCAAGTGAAATACATTTTATGCACTTCATCTAGAATAACACAAAGCTTCCCCACGTAATTAAACATTGGTTTTAGGGAAATTCTGACATTCCCATTATAAATTTAACATTCACGTGTAAAGGCAGGGAAAGTATTGCACCTAAAAGAGCATTATTTGATTCTAATATTTTGCTTTCATGTTCCTTGCCAGGTAAATAGTAAGGATATGAAAGCATTGTTACCCGAGTTTGACAGAGAACAGATAAAATATGAAATTCCAAAAAAAGTATATATAAATTGCCTCAATTACCTATGGTCTAAAGCCCAGCCAAGGCTTTCTCGATTTATAATAGACCTTATCAATGAGTGAATTTGAGCCTAAAAATCCTTGTCCACGCCTGTCTATGATATTGAACATATTAAAATTTCTTTATAAAATTAACCTGACTTGCAGGTTTCAGCAATTCCACGTTCTTCTCCAAATATAGGAACAGACCATGTGATTGAACGTCGATCGGCGGGTTATCATCCGAGCATATGGGGGGATTACTTCCTTAAATATGCTTTCCCCTCCAACTCAGTGGTTAGTAATTCTTCTGTTATCTTCTACTTTTGTTTTCTCGCAATTGCATTTTGTAGACTTACTTCGATTTCCTTGAGTTCCTCCACATCGCATATATGATTTCTATTGGTCTCATAAATGTACATGTTCCCTTCTCCGCACAAAAGATGCAGTTGAAAATCCTGAAAACATAAAGAAGTTTGGAAAACAACAATAATTATTCAGTCCAAAGAACACTCTTAAAGCTTCATCGACCACTGTATGTCCTCTACTGCAAGAAACATCTCATTATGGCATCAACTCCCTCCTTTGGTATGCTCGTTGTTCTCATGGATCCAATTTCACTTTTCATTTGAATGAGCGTAGAACATGGAAATACCTAAATAGGGTACACAGACGGGGCCATCAAAACTAAGTTTATTTTGTAAAGTATAAGTATTTCATGCTTGCTTTAATTTGAAATAGCGTACAATTTGTAGAAGTTCAAATTTCTTGGAAGAGTGGAGGAACAAATCGAGGAACTGAAAGGAAAGGTGAGGAAGATGCTGGCTAGCGTCGTGGATAAGCCTTCACAAATGCTTCACTTGATTGATCAAATCCAACGCTTGGGATTTGACTACCATTTTGAACATGAAGTAGATGAGCAATTAGAACAAATCCACAAAAGTTACTCTCAACTTCATCTTGAAGATTTCAAGGTAGATGACCTTCACATGGTCGCTCTTATCTTTCGACACTGCGACAACAAGGTTACAATGTTTCTTCAGGTACGTCTTAAATGTAATGAACCAATATGATAAGATACGTATTAAGATACTTCTATTGCTTTGTCGAATTTCAGGAGAAACACATACAAGAATATCTACAACGTTAACCACGCATATCCCCTTCCTAATATCTAATTGATTGCATCTTTTTTCCATGTTGGTTGGTTGCGCAGAGATCTTTAACAAATTCAAGGATAGTGAAGGGAATTTTCGAGAATCGCTTGTCACCGATGCACGCGGATTGCTAAGCCTATATGAAGCTTGCCATTTAAGGTGTCATGGCGATTCCATCTTGGACGAAGCACTTCCTTTTGCTACAACTCACCTTGAATCGATCGATGAAAGCAAAGTGAGCACTAGTCTCGCAAAACAAGTGAGTCATGCCCTAGAGCAGCCACTTCGCAAGGGATTGCCAAGATTGGAGGCGAGACGTTATATTCCACTCTACCAAGAGGAGCCTTCACATGATGAAGTTTTGCTCACCTTGGCTAAACTAGATTTCGACTTACTACAAGAGCAACACCAGAAGGAACTTGGCGAGATTACTAGGTTCATTAACTTCATGTGATAGCATAATCTAAAATTAGCTTCTAGACTATGTTTTAACAATACCGAACTATCAATAATGTTATAAGAATTCCCAAGCTATCAATTATTCTCATTGTGTTTTCCACAGGTTAACTCATCTAGTTTCAATTTACCCTTTTAAATAGTGCTTTTCAAAGTCCTTTACAAGTGAAAAAAGGTGTATATCTATGCGAAGTTATTGGCCTAAAGTACTTTCAGTTATGCTCATGTTCGTTTAATCATAGGTGGTGGAAGGAGATTGATGTTCCGAGGAAGTTCCCATTTGCTAGAGATAGGATTGTGGAGTTGTTCTTCTGGATCTCGGGAATATATTTTGAGCCTGAATTTGCCATGGCTAGAAATATACTGACTAGAGTGATCTCCTTGACTTCAATTCTCGATGATATCTATGACGTCTATGGCACATTGGAAGAACTTGCGCTCCTCACCGAAGCAATCCAGAAGTATGGAATCCGCACTCTTTCTCAAACTTCTGAATTTGATCAATTTTGTATAGAGTCAAGTGTGTAATTTTCCAAGACTTGAATTCAGGTGGGATGTTGATGCCATGGATGGATTGCCAGTGTATATGCAAACTTATTATAAGGAGCTTCTCCATCTCTATGAATACATTGGGAATGAATTGGCCACAAAAGAAAGATCATACCGCCTTGTCTATGCAAAAGAAGTCGTAAGCATCATTGGTACACTTTACATACATCGAATGCAATCTTTAGTTAGAAACCCAACATTCTTGTTTATGTTTCCATTGTCAGATGAAGAAGCTAGCAAGAGCATACTTTCAGGAAACCAAATGGTTCCATACCAACTACATACCAACACTAGAGGAGTACATGTCCCTGCAACTAATAACGACTGGATATGGAATGTTAGCAACTACATCACTTGTGGGAATGGGCGATGTGGTCACTAAACATGCTCTTGAATGGTCAGTCGGTGATTGCATGATTGTGAAGGCTGCACAAACCATCTCTAGGCTCATGGATGACATTGCCTCTCACAAGGTATAATAAAACATAATTATCCTCTAGAAATATGATACAGTTTGATCGACCACCATTTAATCTAGAAACACCAATGTTGTTTGACATACAGTTTGAGCAAAAGAGGGGGCACGTAGTATCTGCAGTGGAGTTGCTCATGAAATACCATGGCGTCTCGGAGCAAGAAGCTGGGGAGGAACTCCAGAAAGGAGTCATTGATTCATGGAAGGACATCAATGAAGAGTTTCTTCGTCCAACCGCAGTCCCAATGCCAATTCTCACACGAATGCTCAATTTCTCACGAGTGATGGATGTGTTATATAGTGATGGAGATAATTACACCCATTCTGAAACAAAGCTCAAAGATTATGTGATGTTGCTCTTCGTTAGTCCCTTGCTGATGTGAAGTTTGGACCAAACGTTGTCAAACCAATTTGGTCATTGCAAATCAATAGTCTATAGGTTATGCCTTTGAAATCCTATTTTTCCTGATGTATGAGGGACAATATTATTACCATTATGTACTTTCAGATTGACGTGTGTGATAAAACTCATAAATAAACTATGCATATGTTGCTAAGTTTGCAAAGTTTAGCGTAACGTGTAATTGAAATATTTTAATAATTCGTAACTCTTGGGAAAATTATCCAGAAAGTCCTAAATTTATTTTACGGTGGCAATTCAGTTCTAAAATTTTCAAATATGCTAATTTAGTACTAAAATTTTTAATAATTTGTCAATTTAGTCATAAACATTTTAATTATATCAGTTTAGTTTTAAAACTAATTTCTCAATTTAGTCCTAAATCTTTTAACGATTTTCCAATTAAGTTTGTCTAGCTAATAATTGTCGAAAATCACTGAAATTGACGATATTTGTAATTTTTTTTAATGTTTTTGATCTTTTCCTCCTTTCTTTTCTTTTCTTTTATTTTCTTTTTTTTTTTTTTTTTTTTTTTTTTCCTTATTTCTTTTCGCCAATTGCTAGCCACAAGCGAGGGTCGCCCTCACCTTGGTGAGGACCCTCACCATATGGGTGAGCTCGCTCCTCACCCAACCCTCACTAGCGGCCAACAATTGGCATAGGGAAATAAAGGAAAAAAGAGAAAAGAAAGAAGGAAAAAAGAGAAAGAAAGAAAAAATCAGAAATTTTAAAAATATTTAAAAAAATCATCCATGTTAGCACTAATCGTCAATGTCAACCATAACACATAAGACATCTGATGTTGGCTAGATCGTCAAGTCCACAATTTCCAACCAAATTAGCAAGAATGACTAAATTGGCATATCATCAAAAGGTCTAGACCTAAATTAGCAAATTATCTAAACATGTATGACTAAATTAGTACAATTTAAATATTTAAGATTGAATTGGCCACCATACATGGGTTTAAAATTTTTTGGGCAATTTTTCCCCTAACTTTTTGATGTCCACTTATGTAAGGCTCCGTTTATTTACTTCATGAAGGAAACATAAATAATTGAACATAGTTCGTGGTTAAACTTGATTCTTCATTTCTTTGTTGTATGTATTCTCATTTGGCAATAATAAGTTGTCCGAGCTTTTATTGCATGGCAGATCAAGAGTATCGCTTGATCTGTTGGCCACGGTCAATCACATTGTCTGGTAGTGTGGCACCCCTCGAACGGCCCCCAATCCGTTGGGGTCGCCACAGTATGCTTACATTTCTCTTGTCCTGGCAATATATCACTCTGATACCATAGAATCATAATAGGCCCATAACTCTTGGGGGTTTATATCTTTTAGGTCGGTCCCTATGTAGAAATATGGCGGAAGCGTATCCAACAACTCCCTTCCCTATATTCAGAAAATGATGTACACCAACTAAACATTTATAGGTTAAAGCTGAACACTTTTATTTACTTAAAGCAGATGGACATCATTCATCGGTACATCAAAATGCCGTAGTCTTCTATACTCGGCTATACTTCAAAAGATGACCGACATCTTTTCCAACAGTCGTATACTTAAAGTCCATCGATCAGTGTCGGCGTCCAAAAGTTCATTCCTTTCTGTCCTCCTCCTCACAGTCATATCCAATCACTCGGTCCATTTGCTGGTGGCGGTGATAGCAGAGGCATCTTATCTAGTCTGAAATGTTAGTCCCCAAAAGGGATGAGTACAACCACTAAGTAGTAAAAGATTCATTAAGCTATATCACGCAGTACCATCAATATCTAGATTCATGCAAGATAGACAAGATAGGCAATCAATGAATGAGTATGCATCCAAACCATATAACTCTTCAATGCAATGACCAGTGCATTTCCAACCAATAAGATGTATCATGTCCAGTCACACAAGTCCTGATCATAGGGCCAAACTGTAATGACACATCCCATTCCATGCCATACAATTTAGTCCTATAACCAGACCACACGCACACTTAGTGGAACCATCAGTTTTAACATTCAAAATGTTTCACCCCCCCAGAGGACCAATGTTTGCGTCCTTCTGGGCATTCGCACCCAATCCTGGCATCGCGAAGTCCTCCGGCACACACCTCCAGGCATCCGGCACACACCTTCGGGCTTCCGGCACACACCTCCGAGCATCTCACACCCCACCTGGCATCACGAGGCTTCCGACACACACCTCTGGGCATCCGGCACACACCTCCGGGCATCTCGCACCCCACCTGGGATCACGAGGAATCACCGAGGCTTGCCATGAAAATGGTTACCCCTACCTTCCGGAATTACGTACCAACATACCACTAGGCATCCCCTGGAATTACGTACCGAATATACCACTGGGCATCCCGACACTCCCAGGGAAAAACCTCTCGGCATGTATTCATAATACAACGAGGCATCCAAAGGGCATCGACTCATTCGAACCTTTGGGCATCCCGACTTCCGGGGCATCGTTGACCCAAGGGTCCAATGGCAACAATTAACATCTTAATTTCCGAAAGCACTTTTCAATACAATGACAAAATGTCTCTTGAGTCTCATCACATCTCAATATTGCATGATATGCCAATGCCAGTATCATCATGTCACATAACAACCCAAGATGCATTCACTTTTGAAATCAGTTGAGCGAAATCAGAGCAAAACAGCTTAAAAACCAAAATGTGCAGCTTTAAAATTTCGAAATAACCCCTAAATGAACTCAGAAAATTCTGAAATTTGGATATGTTGTAAACAAGACCTAAAGGAAAATGTTTCAAGAAGATCACTAAGTCAGATTCAATGTATATCAAGAGCAATAATTTCGATATTCCTTACTAACACTCTATAATAATTTCCAGATTTAACATTTACAAGAAAAATCATTTCACTGACCAAAACTTGTCCATTTATTCTCAAATTTTGATATATTATTCCTAAGGATATTTCCTACAACTTTCATTAAGGATTCGGAGTCCAATTCTATCTATAAAATTACAGAAAATTCACATAATCATCGAAGGTCATGCTGTTTTCTGCGAAAACAGTTTACTAATTCAAAAAGAACTACTCCAATTCGTTTGAATCCCAACATCCAACATCTATAACCAAACCCTTACAAGTCTATTGCACTACATTATAACTACTTCACTTCAAGAATCCATTTTAGTTAGATCTTTCAATCTTATTTTAACCGAAAACCCAAACTACATAAAACCAACTCTGTTTTTATCCAATCTCTTAATCCAACTTCATCTCATCATCCCAAACTCCACATGCAGCTCCCAATTCTGCATTTTCTCACATCTACCAGCATTTCACCAGACAATTGCAGCATGCAAGAGATAGATCAATGAACTTCTACTTGCCTCTAATTCCTTAGCTTGACAGCAAGCAAAACCGAAAGCTCGGGCTTGGCTCAACGGCAACGAAGACCGGCAGCGACGACGGCGGCAGCTCAAGCACAGGCACGGGCGGTCTCTTCTTCCTCACACCGTGCACTCACTCACTGCTCGCATCTCTCTCTCTCACTTGCTCGCTCACTCGTTCGATCTCTCTCTCTCTGCTCAAAATTCTATTCGGTTCACTCTCTTTCTTCACCATCAAAACTGAGCTAATAATTCCCTCAAAATTAATTAGATTAATGATGATATTTGCATGTAGGGGTTTCAGTGGATGCATGCATGGAGGACAGGTGGAGGAGGCGAGGACAGGTGGGTGTGAACGCGGCTTGCATGCATGCTGGGCTCTCTCTGCTGGCCACCGAAGAGGGAGAGAGAAACGTGGCTTGCATTCGGTCTTCTCTCTCACTCTCTGTTTTGCTCAACTGCTTGCTGTTTTCTGGTCACTGGTTTTGTTGAAAACCAATCAACAATCGAGGAGGGTCTCGGTAGCAAAAAGGGGGGGAGGACGGGTGGAAGCAACGTGGCCATCGCTCGGTTCTCTTTCTCTCTTCGCTGGCTACCGAAGACAAGGTCACGTGGCAGCAGCTGTCCAAGTTTTCTTCTTCGTTGGCAGCCGAGTGGGGGAGGCTACGTGGCCTTTTGGTCAACATCTCCTTAGTTGTTGACCCATCCAACACGTGTACATGGCCGGGGAACAAAGGTCTTCGAGCAGTATGGGCAGCATAAACGAAAAAGGGAGTCTCTCGGCTCCTTACCTAGGGTACACTCCTAATGGAAACGGCTAAAATTTTAAATGATAGGTAACTTGTCGACATATCCTTCAAAATAAACCTCGGTCTTGCTAGTAAAGGTACGTAGGAAAATTCTTGACGAGACCATAATTTATTCGACGATCGGACCATTACTAAAAGAGGCACATTGGTCCGATGATGATAACAAAACAATGTCCGTACATGATACTAATAACACAGTCCGATGATAATTTCATCACTTAGTTATGGGCCATCGCATATTCAAGGGTTGCCAAAATTTCCGAATGCCACAGGTAGAACTTCATTGATTCATGTACAAAATGTGGATTTTTTGCGTGCCTGTAAATTTCGATGTCTTTTTTTTTTGGCCAACAATTTCAATAAGTTCCAAAGTGGCAAAAAAACTATTTGTAAAGAATATGACCTGTGTGACTTCTTTTGCAGGTAACTTACCGATAACTTATTAAAGCATTTGTAAAATTGCCAATTTTTTTAATAATAATTTGCAAATTAGTAATTTTTGCACTAATTTACTTGTTTTTATTTGCATAATGTACAAAGGCTTTGAATAAGCTAACTTTTACATGAAATTACTAACCTAAATTAAAACAGTTTACAAACTTTTGTCAAATTGAACTACTATCTAGTTTAGAGTGTCAACTTTCATTTGAATTATTTACCAATGTTCGATTTTTTTTTAGCAACTTGTCCGTTGAGTTACATACCAATAATTCTTTTTTTCTTAATTGACCAACTTTTTAAAGAAATTGCCGAATTTTCCTTTGTTATGGGTACAAAAATAAGAAAACGCAGCTTGGTTGTTTTTCCTATCTTTTTTCAGAGAACTACCGTCATCCTTTAGCAAAAATAATGGAAGCCACCAAACGTTCTCTTATCAGGGAACTACCAAAACTCCTTTTTCTTTGTAAGATGAAGACATGCATACCGTTCCCAGTCTTATATATAAGGATCTGCGAATGTATTGTAACACGTTAAATCTCATATCAAATTATAAAGGCTCTGCAAAGTGATTGATGAATAAGACAAGAAAAGTGTTAAAAAAAAACTACTAAATATTTTGTATTTGTGTCAATTTAGTCATAAATCTTTTTACTTGGTGACAATTTAGTCTTTTTCCGGCTAATTTTGGCTAGATTTTGCTGATTGAGCGCTAGTCGGTGACATGGCATGATCGGCGTGGCCAACTTTTAATAATATTTTAATATTTTTTGAATTTTTATTACTTTTCTTTTTTTTTTTCTTTTTTTTTTCTTTTTTTCTTTGTTCCTTCTCCTTCTCCTTCCTCTAGCCGTGGCCGACCTCGGCGACCGGCCACAAGAGACAGCCGGCGAGCCTCGCCGCCATCGCCATGTGGCCGCGAGGGTGGCCTCGTCTTTGGGTAGCGAGGCTCGCCTCGCCGGATCTAGCGAGGTCGAGCCTCGCCGGATCTAGCAAGGTCGAGCCTCGCTCAAGCGTGAGGCTACCTTCGCGGCTAGTGAGGCCGGCTCGAGGCTACCCAGGCTGCAAAGATGGCCTCACCCATGGCCGGCAAGGGTCGACCCTCGCCGGATCCGGGGAGGGTGAGCCTCGCCACCTAGCGTAAGGTCGCTGCAAGGTCACCATCATGGCCACTAGCGGGGGCTCAAGCCTAGACAGCCATCGCCTTTGGCCGGTCGTCCCGAGGTCGCCATCATGGCCATTGGCAAGGGCTCGAGCCTCGCCGGCTGTCGCCTTTGGCTAGTCACGCAGGTCCCGGCAACCGGCTAGAGGAAGGAGGAGAAGGAAAAAAGAAAATAAAAAAATTCAAAATTATTAAATTATTATTAAAAGTTGTCTACATCAACGTTGATTGTATCACGTCAGCAAGCCGAAGCCTAGTTAGCAAAATCTAGCCAAAATTAGCCAGAAATGATTGAATTGACACCAAGTAAAATGGTTTAGGACTAAATTAGCACAAATGTAAAAAGTTTATAACTCTTTTAACACTTTTCCCAGAATAAGACTGATCCTCAATGGTTGATATGCACCGAGTAATGCCAACCACCTTGCACTCAGCCTTTGTTGCCCATAAACACTGCACCACTCTTGCTAAACCGATTTCGAAAAACCGGTCCCTATGTAATGTCACAGGGGATGTGCATTCGAAATCCATGATCCACCTTCGCAATCAAATCGCGCACGTACGGTAGATGTAGTTTGAATCTTCCCGCTGGCTTACGCAACATTCACATCGCATTTTTGATCTCACCGCTTTCTTTAGCTGGCGGTTCCATGTATTGTGGCCCCCTTTTAACAGTTGTAAAATATACGAATGCCATGCTTGCTTCATATTTGAAATATCGTATAATATATTTGCAGAAGTTCAAATTCCATGGAAGAGTGGAGGGACAGATGGAGGAATCAAGGGAGAGGTGAGGAAGATGCTGACGATGTCGTGGATAAGCCTTTGCAAACGCTTCACTTGATTGATCAAAGCCAACGCTTGGGAATAGACTACCAATTTGAGCGTGGAATAGACGAGCAATTAAAACAAATCAACAAGAGTTTCTCTCAAACTTAATCATGGAAATTTTAAGGCGAGATGACCTTCACATGGTGGCTCTTACCTTTTGATTGTTGCGACAATAAAGTTATAATGTTTCATCGGGTATGTCTTAAATGTGGTGCACCAATTTAATAAGATATCCAAAACAAATTAAAATATTTCTATTGCTCAGTCGAATTCCAAGAGAAACAGGTAAAAGAAACCTAGAATATTTGTCGCGACCAATTTTTCAGGTGCACCACTTAAAATTTGGTTAATAGATTGTTAAGCCTAAACTTAACTCGGGCTCTCCCAAGTCCATACCAATTCGCGACTTAAGTTCAAGTTCTTAGTATGCAATTGATTTTTTAATCAGGAGTCGCCACTAATCTATTTTTTGGTGGGTCGATTAGAAACCCAAGTAAAGTAACGGGAGTTTCACTTTACTCTTACGAACTAGAGACTATGGGTACGGGGACTTGGTTACACTAGATTTCTCTAATGCCCTTTCGGTACCACTTCTTTTTAATTTTCAAAAATGTTTTTGAAGGCAATTCGGATTGATTTTAAATTTATTTCCTAACATGTGAGGTGATCATGCGGGTGCACAAATCACCAATTTAACATCCAAGAAAGCAATGAAATAATAAAAAAATGAGGGGACTTACCTTGTAGCAAAGAAAGCATCTGCATGGTTAGATTAAAAATTCACATCATCAACCCTAGATACTATTTCTAATTAACACGCAATTTCTTTTATTTGTTTTCACTTAATTAATGAAAATCATGCAATATGCAATGCAATATTAACTAAATGACATAATTCTAATGACATGCAATTTCTAATTAAATGAACCTAGCAATGATCACTAAATGGCATGCATTTCATGAATCTAATTCTAAATGACATGCAATGACATTTTTATTTTTTATTTTTTATTTTAAAAAATGCAATCTATCCTAGGGATTAAAACTAATTTATCCAAAGTCATTTTGTATTTTTTCTGAAATTTCGAAATTAGAAAAATGTGAAAATTATCTAACTAGATTAAGATTCTATTTAATTGGCATTAGGAATTAGATTAAGCCAAATCCTAATTTAAACTAAAATATTATCTTAACCCAAATAATCCTAAAATGCAATCTATCTAATATCTAAACTTATAATAAATTAAGAAAAATATTATCTAGAATTAAACTAAGTGCAATTTTACCCCAATATACAATGACGTACAAAAAGATGCCTTAACTCTACATGACATATGCATGACGATTTTTTTGTATTTTTTCTAATGAAAATTCATAATTAAAATCAATAAAAATCTAACTAAAGTGAAATGTTATCTATTCTAAATGCCTTCTCAACATGCAAAAATAACTAACCTATCATGCAATCAATCCTAATCTACATGGAATGCAAAATGCAATTTTTTGTATTTTCGGGATAAATAGAGCAATTAAGAGATAAACCCCCAAATCATCACAAATGTTATCTACCATTCGAATTAAAATTCAAACTTAATTATTTCGCTAATAAAATCGATAAATTGATCTTAAGCCTTAAAGATCAAAATATCAATTTTAAGCGTGAATAATTATTCCATCTAAAGCCTTATAGATAGAATAAAGATTCGCTGTTGCGAATGGATGCCACATCAGGAATTTCAACCATGCATTGGAAAACATTTCAAACAAAGAGATAAAATATCAAACTAAAATAAGATAAAATAAATCTACCTAATAAAATAAATCTCTACCCAAATTGAATTTTTTTCAAAAATTCGAACGGATTCGGGCGACACGGCTAAGGATGGTGCAAGGGCAACGGCTGTGGTGTCGCTAGTCACTACCACGGAGGTCCCGGTGGTTGGAGCTCCCGGTCCGCAAAAAAGTCCGGCTGCGTGCGCTCGTGCAGCAGGTCGCGCAAAACCAGCAGAGTGTTGCTTTGTGGGCGCGCTCAACACGGGGGACTCGGGATCAGCGCGGTCTTCGGGCCGAGAGACGGCGGCGGCGGCGTCGTGATGATGGCGGAACGGGTGCGGGCGAGCGGATAGGAACAGCCGGCATAGAGAGCTGGAGCAGCCGACGGGTCGCAGCGTCGGGTCGCGGCGTTGCTGGCTTCGGGCGAGACGGGCGAGGCGTCTTCGCGGGGCACGGTGGCACGGCCGGGTCATGAGCAGAAGCGGCTTCGCTGTTGAGTGTTAAAAACCAGAGGAGATGCAGATGTGCAGATATGCATAAGAGCAGCGCTAAAACAGAGGAGAACAGAGGAGATATCACAAAAACAGAGGAACCGTCTGTTTTACACCCACACATATAAAAAAAAACTGACGCCTTAGCCTTGATATAGGCTTTACAAAAACAAGTAACCACCACAGCCCACTAACTTCACACGTACAGCAACCAATCCACATAATAGACTATTAACACATAAAAACAAACCAGAAACATTGACTCATTCAACATTCCCTCCCTTAAACCGATGTTGCAAACAATCGGTTTAAAGGACCTTCTCTCAATTTGGAATATCCAACAAACGAACACCAAGGAGCTTTCAACTTCTGAAACATGGACAACTTTAGGGGCTTGGTGAATATATCAGCCACTTGATCTTCACTTCTATAGAAAACTAGCTCAACTACTTCATCCTTTGTAAGATCTCTTAAGAAGTGGTACTTCACATCTATATGCTTGCTCCTCCCATGTAGAACTAGATTTTTGGACAGCTTGATAGCTGAGCTGTTGTCACAATAAATTATAGTTGCTTTTTGCTGTTTGAACTGAAGCTCTTCAAGAATCTTCCGTAACCATATGGCTTGACAAGCGCATGAAGTTGCAGCAACAAATTCTGCTTCAGTTGTTGATAAAGTAACAATTGATTACTTCTTTGAAGACCATGAAACCGCCCCCGAACCAAGCATGAATACATACCCTGAAGTACTTCTTCTATCATCAACATCTCCAAAGATAATCGCTATCTCGTAAACCCAAACAAATTTGACTTTTCTCCCTTTTTATAGAACAACCCAAAATTTTTAGTTCCTTGCAAATAGCGAAAAATCCTTTTGCAGCTTGTAAATGTAACTCAGTTGGGTGCTCCATATACCGCTTATAAGGCTCACAGCATGCATGATATCTGGTCTTGTTCCCGTCAAATACATCAGGCTTCCAACAATCGCTTGTAGAGAGTGCTATCCACCTTGCTTCCATAAGGATCTTTCAAGAGCTTCAATCCAACTTCAGTTGGAGTAGTCACGGGTTACAATTATTCATTTGAAACCTGTCCAAAATCTCTTGAACATACTTCTTTTGAGACATAAAGATTCCAGCTGTAGATTGAATAACTTCTATGCCCAGAAAATAATGCATTAATCCAAGATCAGTCATCTCAAATTCATCCATCATAGACTCCTTGAATTTGTCAAACATGGCACTATCACTCCCAAAGAAAAATAAGATCATCCACATATAAGCATATAAGAAGCAACTTTCCACCATCACCAATTTTAATAAAGAGTGTATGCTCATATGGACATTTTCTAAAACCTTTCTTCAAGAAATAGGCATCAATGCGACTATACCAAGCTCGGGGAGCTTGTTTTAACCCATATAGTGCCTTTTTTAATTTATAAACTTTATGTTCACTACCGAGCTTCACATAACCAGAAGGTTGATCAACAAATACCTTTTCTTGAAGATCACCATGCAAGAATGCTGACTTCACATCCAATTGGAAGATAGGCCATGAATTATGCGCGCTAATGCAATTACCAATCTGATTGTGTCAAGTCTTGCTACAAGTGCAAATACTTCTTTGTAATCCACTCCAAATTCCTGCTTGTAGCCTTTCGCCACCAAGCGCGCCTTATACTTATCAACTTTACCATTCTTGTTCAATTTTGTCTTGTACACCCACTTGATTCCGATTGTTTTGTGTCCTTTTGGAAGATCCGTTAACTCCCAAGTGTTATTCCTCTCAATAGCTGCAATTTCTTCATCCATTGCTATCCTCCAATTTTCTTTTCGTACTGCTTCATCAAAAGTTGTTGGATCACAATCTGAAAACAAAGCAAAATGGATAAGTGGATCTTCATATTGATCAACTCTTGTTACTTCATAATCACTCATCCATGCAGGCCTCCGTCAAACATGATGAGGCCGATCTTCGGGTTCCGCAGCTGCCGATGTACTTTGACACGCTCGTGGCGATTTGGGTTGTTGTGGATTGCTGCACCAGCCCATTTTCATCTTCAAAATTCGTTGGAATTTGCTTACCAACACCTTGTTCACCCCACGGCCAAGTTTGTTCTTCATCAAATATCACATCACGGCTGATAATGATTTTCTTGGTCATAGGATTATAAAGTTTATAGGCTTTTGATTGATCACTAATGCCAAGAAAACACATTTGACTCCCCGTCATCTAGCTTCTTCCTCTTTTGGTCGGGAACATGGGCGTAGGCAATACACCCAAAAATCCTGAAGTGATCTACTGCAGGTCTTTGGCCACTCCATGCTTCTTCCGGTGTCATATTTTGAACAGCTAGAGTGGGACTTCTATTTAAAATATGAATGCTCTAATTGACTGCTTCAGGCCAGAAACTTTTTGGAATTCCACTTCCCCTCAAGAGACTTCGCACCATATTCAGAATGGTACGATTTTTCCTCTCACATACGCCATTTTGCTGTGGTGTATAGGCTGCTGTAAGTTGTCTCTTGATCCCATGCTTCATACAAAAATCTGTAAACTCAAGCGAGTTGTACTCTCCACCACGATCCGTGCGAAGGACCTTTATTTGATTTCCTCCATCCTTTTCAACAAGTGCTTTAAAGTTCTTGAAAGCCGCAAGAGCTTCAGATTTTTCTTGCAAAAATACACCCAAATTTTCCGGCTAAAATCATCGATGAAGGTAATGATATACCGTTTATCTCCATTGGAAATTGGAGATATTGGTCCGCAAATATCTGAATGAACCAACGCCAACGGACTTTTTGCTCTCCACGATTTTCTTTGTGGAAATTGAGCACGATGTTGCTTGCTAACAACACAATCTTCACAAATTTCCAAAGGAGCAGAGATTTGAGGAAAACCCTCCACCATCTCTTTTTTATATAGTCTTCGCAACCCACTGAAATTAAGATGCCCATAACGAAAATGCCATAACCAGGCTTCCTCCTTCAATCTTGCAGAGAAACATGAATTTGTAGTGTTGTGGAGATACAATGGAAACATCCGATTGCCCGTCATTTTGACTTCAGCAATTAAACCCAACTTCTCATCTTGGATTCGACAAATCCCACCTTTAATAGAGATTTCATATCCCTTCTCTTGCAGCTGACCAGCACTTAACAGATTAGTCTTCAATTTAGGGACATACAATACATTTGAGATAGTTTGTACCGAAGTCCCTTTTGGATGAATTGCCACTGTTCCTTTCCCCATCACCGACACAATGGAATTATCACCAAACTTTACGGTGTTGTTGTACGTTTCGTCTAGATCTAAAAACATTTTCTTGTCTCCACACATGTGATTGCTACAACCAGTGTCGAGATACCACATGTTTGGTTGAGTTTCTTCCTTCTCATGGCACACCATCAAAAGAGATACTTCTTCTTCTTTTTCAGCAAAGTTAGTTCTTTCAACTCTTTGTTTATTCAAATTAGTTCGACATTCAGATTTGTAATGCCCATACGTGGCATCTAAAACACTCCACTTTGGATTTGTCTGCTGACCTTGGCCTAAAACCAGTTGAATGTCGTCCTCCACGACCTCTTCCTCTCCCTTGAAATCACGATAGGAATAGCTTTCAGACTTTTGATCAAATCTGAAGCCCTTTGCAATCGTTGTTCTCCCTTCCTCCGCCTCTTCCTTTGTTCACCCTTGTTGCTGATGAAGAATGATCTCCAGTTGAGACCTTCAAAGCTTTCTCTTCCGTCTCTTGTTGTAGGAGTTTTTGTTCATGAACTAATAAGGATCCTTGCAACTCATCAATGGAAAGTTCTTCAATGTCCTTGGCTTCTTCTATGGAACAAACAATAAAGTTGAACTTTGGTGTCAACGATCGAAGAATCTTTTCAACGATGATGACATCCTCCGTCTTGTCGCCATGAATCCGCATCTTATTAACTATTGCCATTGTCCGAGAGAAGAAATATGTGATTGTCTCTCCCGACTTCATTCGTAGCATTTCAAACTCCGAACAAAGCGTTTGAAGCTGCTGCCTCTTTGCTCTTGCTGAGCCTTGATACTTTTTCTTCATGGAATCCCATATTTCCTTGGAGGTATCCTTGCAAAGAATTGTCTCCAAAATGGATCTGTCAATTGCTTGGAAAAGATAATTTTTGGCCTTGAGATCCTTCAATTTTAACGCATCCAAAGCTGTTCTTTGCGCTGCCGTTAACACAACTCCTTCATCAGGTTCGGCAACTCCCGAAGAAACAACATCCCAATACTCCTTGGACTTGAGAAAATTCTCCATTAGCATGCTCCAATGATCATAATGACCATCAAAGTGTGGAATAGCAGGTTGTACAAATGTTTCTGAGGCCATTACTGCTACTGCAAAATAGAACCACCACAAAAGCAACCTGCTGCTGCTACAAACGAAAATAACCTGCTGCAATACTCTCCCTTGACTGCTGCAAACGAAAGTACTTGCTGCAATAAAAACTCTCTTTTGGTTCTCACCTTTTTACAGCACTCAAACACACACTTTTCTTCCTAACCTCCGCTCTGATACCAATGTTAAAAACCAGAGGAGATGCAGATGTGCAGATATGCACAAGAGCAGCGCTAAAACAGAGGAGAACAGAGGAGATATCACAAAAATAGAGGAACCGTTTTACACCCACACATATAAAAAAAAACTGACGCCTTAGCCTTGATATAGGCTTTACAAAAACAAGTAACCACCACAGCCCACTAACTTCACACGTACAGCAACCAATCTACATAATAGACTATTAACACATAAAAACAAACCAGAAACATTGACTCATTCAACATTGAGGTCGAGTTGCGGCGCGAGCGCAGGGCAGGAGCAGATCTTCGGTGAAATTGGGTGATGCTGGTGCGGTGAGACAGAGCAGGGCGGGAGTTGGGTGGCATCGGTGTTCACGGACGAGCGTCGCGGGCGCGGCAGCGGTGTAGGGAACCGGTGACTGGGGGGCATCGGTGCAGAAGCGGGTCGGCAGAGGCGGAGCGGCAAGGAGGCTACCGGCGAGGGGCAGCAAGGGTGCGACGGATAGGGGGCGAAGAAGAAAAACAGTAACTTTTCTTTTCTGTTTTTTTTTCTTCTTCTTTTCACCCCTGCTGGCCGCACGTTCCTTTGCTGTTGTACTTTCTACTGTGCTTACCTTCTGCAGACGTGACTTTTCCTTCTTCTTTTGACTTTTACTCTTCAAGACAAACCGGAGGAAAATTGGCTCAACGGAAGAAAACAATTTTTTTTTTTGTTTTTCCTTCGAATTCGCTCTCCTCAAGCTTTTCTTCTCTCTTTTCACGTATTTTCCCCTCACTTTGCCTCTGAATTTTTCGAATTCCCCTCGGTTACGAAAAATAAAGCTCTCTTTTATACCGATTCCGAACAGCTACTTTGCATTAAATCAAAGATGCAAATCGGAGCATAATTTCGCAATCAGCTCGATTTTGCATCGATTCCTTCCATTTTATCAAAATCCTTGCCCTTTGTTCACCTGATTTTTAATTATTTCTGCATTTATCAAAATCTGAATATTCATCGTAATTTCAAATTTTCATGCATAATCAATCAAATCGATTTCCTCCATTTTTTTCATTTTTCCTTTTATTTGTTCAAAATGCAATTTTATTTTTCTAAAATTAGGTGTCAACAACATTAAATAGGATTTGAATTACATCTTTTTTCCCATGCTGGTTGGTCGCACAAAGGTCTTTGAAAAATTCAAGAATATCACTCATGAATGATGCACGTGGATTGTTAAGCTTATATGAAGCTTGTCATTTAAGGTGTTATGGCGATTTTATGTTGGAAGCAGCACTCCCTTTTGCTATAACTTACGTTGAATCGATCAATGAAAGCAAAGTGAGCAAAGTGAGCACCAGTCTTGCAAAATAAGCGAGTCATGCCCTAAAGCAGCCACTTGACAAGAATTTCCCGAGGCTTGAGGCAAGATGTTATATTCCACTCTACCAAGAAGAGCCTTCACGTGACAAAGTCTTGCTCCCACTTGGCTGAATTAGATTTCAACTTACTACAAGAGCAACACGAGAAGGAACTTGCAAGATTCCAAAGTTCATTAACATGATATGATAACAAAATCTAAAATTAGCTTCGAGAATATATCTTCACAATGCCTGAACTCTCGATTTTTTTGTTCTATTTTCCAAAGGTTTACTCGTCTAGTTTCAATTTACCCTACTAAATAGTGCTTTTGAACATTCTTTTCACTTTTACTTGAACTTTGGATAATTTTAGAATAAAGGTTTCCCATTAAAAAAAAATTATACAACTCATTAATACAATAATCTGTTAGCTATCTGCCAAATAAACCATTTTTGGGTTATACCACAAATATATATATTGGAAAAGAGGGACACAAATTTCGTCCTAGTGGGAGAACAAAAAAGAAAACCAACAAAGAAGAAAAAAAAAGTAACAAATTATCTTAAATCAAGAATAGGCCCCACATTTGACCTTTATCTTTGATGTTCGAGTCTAACATGGTAGATTTGTCTTTTAGTCAAACATGTTCGGTAGAAAATGTTCAGAAAAAGGACTAAATGGGCAATACCATCTCTAGACAACAACACCAACCGATCTATAATGGCTATGTACTTCTTTGAGGCATCTTCAATGGGAAGATTGAAGATAACTATTTAAGAGAATATGGGAGAAGTACCAAAATGCCCTAATTAAACATGCAACCTATCCTAGAAAGGTCTCTAATTTACTCTAAAATGATGTTTTTGGTATTTTATTTTAAGGAAGCAATCAAATAATTGATAAGCACTCATCACAAATAATATTTATCCAATCCGCATCACTGAATATCTCATCCATTTAAATTTCAAAAAGAATAAACCGACCATCTTCAAAGGGTTATAGATGGCCGCTATTCCGCGTGGACAAGAATCGTATCTTGAGGTTGAGATCGGATTGCCATCCATGCACACATTATGAATTATCAAATAATCCTATTTTGAGTAATCATAAAAATCTTCCCAATATGCATTAGATAACAAATCATTCAAATATCTCGATTTGATACCAATCGTTCAAATTATGCAATAAAATCAGATATTCAACTTTGGATAATGATCATCACCTAACTCGAAGATATGTTCCCAAGTCAAATTCAACAGAGGCACGTGGACGGAGGTGCTTCGGACGACGACCAGCGATGGGGGCACGGCTAGGTAGCCCACGGTAGCTTGGTCGCGGTGGATGTGTTGGGATCGATGAGGGATGTCACCGCAGCAAAGGAGTCATAGCCATTCATGCCTACAAAAATGCAATAAAAAGTGTGACTCGACCTAAGGCAAATGACTTATCGCAAGACTCCCACGATCAACAAAAGGACAAAGCAAACACCGTGTTTCCAATCAATCCTCAGTTCACAAATCCTGCATCAAGTGCTCAAGTATTCTCTTTTCAAGGAATAAAAATTTGGTCGTGAAGTTTGAGCTCTTAAGAACCTTTATGCACACTGAATGTAAACGTTAAAGTCAAATAAGGTTAAGAAAACAATATTCTGCACAAATTCCAGGTTAGTCGTCTACTGAAACAGCGCTTCAACGAAACAAAGGAACTAATACTATGCAAAACCATGGATAGGTTTGGCGCGGGGGGATGATGGATGACGCGGCGATGAATTCTGGTCTCGCTGGAGGTGCTTGAAGACTCGCCTGGTTTGAAGCGTGCACGGCCATTGAGCGCGACGACAAGGCTTGGCGAAAGCGACTGGGCAATCACCAGACGGCGGGTGTTCTTTTATATCGACTGATCTGGACTTCACACCAAGGCCACTGGACGCGATGGTCTCGCCGGAAAACCTACCAAACGAGAGAAAATCGCCGGTCTCTCCCGAATTTCTCTATGAACGCCGGGACTTGCCGAGGCGCCAGTAAGTAGCTGGACACGGCTGAGCTGTAGTGAGGCAGGAGGATGAGCGTGATGACCAGGCCTGCCGGACGACTCGCAGGAGCCGTTGGGCGCAGCCGCGTGTACGCTGGAGGTGTTGGCTTCGCTACAAGAACTCGCTGGGCGCACTAGAAAGCTAGGAGATTTCACGGCGTCTTTATTTATATTTGGAAGGACACCAGGAGGCCTCGACTCGCCGGGAAACAGCCGGATTCTTTACTGGTGCAGATCAGGTGCGAGGTGAGGAGCGGGCGAAGGAGTTCGGCGGCAAAACCCGAGCTAAACTGCAGGACTGTTTCTAGGAGATCACTGGAGGGTGCTGTTCCGGCGTCGGGACTGCTAGAGTTGCTGCTGGTCGGTGGCTGAAGCATGCTGATCACTTCACCGGGATTTGCTCGAACTATTGCTACGGTGAAGAGCGGCGGCGAAGGCGAGTCACGGCCGTAGGGGCAGCTTGGCAGCATGAGGTTCCAGCCTAGAGGGTTGCTGATGCGGGCGGGGCGTCAGCAGCAGCAGCAGGAGGGATGGCGTGACCCTGGTGGACGGCTCTCTATGGTCGCGGGCTCGTCGGGCCTGGCTCGTTGGGCTGACGCCAGAATCGCGGATGCTGATGCTTCATTGGAGTCAACGGAGAAAAGGAAGGACTTGTCGAGGCGGTTGTTTCGCGACGTCCAAATCCAGAACTCTTGATAATCGTTCAAAGCTGTAGAATCGCAGAGGTAGTTGAACTCTTCAGGTTTATAAGGGAAAAATTCAATGAGATCATGGTCGAATTCCAAAAGAGTTTGAAGATAGAATGTAAAGGAAGAAAGTCGAATAGGTGTATCCAAAGGTGAATGCCTTAGTAATCAATATACTTAAGGGAAATGATGAGAATGTCTAGAGTTTGCTAAAGAGTAATGTGGAAGATCACGAGAATATCTACTGAATAAACAAAGAAAATAAAGACCAGCCATACTTGCAAAAGCCAAAATGGATCAGACAACATACCATCTTTGGATTTCATTGAAAGAGATGCATGAGTAAACCCCTATATGACGAAGCCAAAACAAGTGGACCCAGAGCAAACCATTTACCCGCTGCAAGATCTGAGGTAATGTGTAGATGGTCCCTTGAAACTTTAAGAGTTAAAGAATACATATTTCGATAGTCAATAGAGCACAAAGACAATACTTTAGTGGAGTCAATGGGACCAAAAGTGCAGCAGAATCAATCAAGGAATTCCCCATGAGCAAGGACACTCTTAGAAATATAAGGTACTTCCAACGGTTCCAAATTTTCTACAGGAATGCCATTTAGCACAAAGCCAGCTATGGTAAAGATATCTAAAAGAGTGACAGTTTTGGGTCCCCAAGAGAAAAAGAAGCAATTGGTTGATTGGGATAGAAACATATTGCAAAACCCAATAGTCCCCTGTTCAGATCATGGGACAACATACTAACCTCAAGTGTTGTCTCTATCCTTGCTTTTTTCCAAGCAAGCTTAACTCACAGATAATCCTTCATCCGTAAGTACGATGAGTGGAATTCCACTTCAAACAATGGAAAACCACGAAATCAAAAAGGCGCCGAAGTCCAGATGTCCATCGAGAAGAGTGCTGAAAAGGAAGTATCTCTTCGCGTTTCATTGGTAAACAAGGCTTGAGAGATGGCGGGATGTGTTGATGGTCTAAAGGCAAGGCCCAAGGAGTTGGCGTTCGTGATGTTCTTCCATAACACTCAAGAGTCCAAAACGACAATTATCAGCGTCCTCACTTTGTTCTATATCATCAAAATTAGCAATGTAACTATCTGGGTGAAATTTGGAGGTATTGGATGCAATGGAAGATGCTGAAGTAGACACAGAAAACGAGATGCAAAAGGTTTTAGGGTTTAAGGAAGAAGACAAAAGGAGTATTAAAAGGGAGTCTCTAATGTGTATAATAGGGTTGAAGACAATGGTTCGAAATCGCAGTAATCAATTATCTACAAAAATTCGAAAGGACGCATCAAAATAATACAGGAAGTAATGATCTGTATTGGCCATGCATAGGAAAAGAAGCGTTTAAAGAAAGAAAGGCATGATTGTCACCAGGAGGAAATCGCACATAAGACAATATATTTTATTTAAAAGAAATAAATTTCAAATTTACTTCTTTTAAAATGGGACATATGTTAACATTCAATATTAATCGTACTATCACCTGTTGATCACGATTGCGAAAAACATGATGGAAGTCAAATGAAATTACACATGTGCGTCAATAGGATTATAATATATGGTTAACTATCGATGAGCCAGAGGATGAGGATTCAAGGATCGAGAGCAAAGCGAGAAGCCTCCACGTGGTCAATTGTTAAAATAAAACAGTAGATATTAAGTGGCTACCCGAATGATGCCGGTGGTAAGTTTTGGACAAAAACATTCGAAATATACAAAGAAGCATCAAAGGAGGGCACGGTTGAAGAGTGGTTAACATCCAAGAATTTAGGTGTTAAGTCATTGTTGATAAATTAGGACACGATCAAGATAGTTGTAAAAGGAATGAGCGGATTGATTACGAACAAGAAGGAACGTACTTAAGGTTGGAAGCCGTTATCAGAAATGAATAACTGAGTGATGGTTACCAAGCTCCTATAAAAATATCACTAATCATCCAACAAGAACCCCTTGAACAACACATCAAATGTTATTTCCTTATTGTATTTTAGTTTTCCCTAGTTGTTATATTTAGATTTCCTTCGTTGATTAAATTCCATTGATTGTCTATATCTTAGCACGGCATTGTTGATTAAATTCCGACATTGTATTCCTAGTCCAACGTCGTCGATTATATTTCGACATTGTGTCTTCTATCCAGGTGCATTGTCACTTCTGACATTGTATCAAATTATCTTAAAGCTGTACTATTGATTAGATTTCATCATATAGTTCAAATTGGGTCTCAGAGTTAGTAAGTCAATTATCAAGATTGTATAATGTTGTTTGAAATTGAAAATTCAATCTTTAAATTGCATTTGATATCTCTGTTCGGAATTAGCACATAACCTCCGTCCTTTTTAAACCAAAGCCGAGAATAACACTCGGTGAAAGATATTTCATCGCGAAATCAAAACTCACGAAATAGCACTACTGCCGAAGATGCCTAGGGTTGCTAGATGGAGACCTGCAGAGGTAGCCGGAGGAGTCGCTGGGACAAGTCTGGCCGCGCAAGAACAGCAGCAAGTGGCACAGCGTGGACTAGCGATCAACGGCTGCGAACGCGGTGTCGGTTGGAGCACCGCGAGAGGGCCGCGGTTGCGGCTGGCGTCTGTGGGTCTTTTGCTGCAAAACCCCACAAAACCTGTACGGCACAACTCAAGATTTTCTCCATTAGCTTTCTTTTCTTCTCTGTTTTCCTTTCTCATGAAAACGTGCGGACGCCCTTTTTTTGTCCTTTCTTCCTTCTACTTCTGTTGTGAACTGCCCCAGATAGCTTTTCTCCATTTGCTTTCTTATGAAATCGTGCAGACCTCTTTTCTTTTCCTTCCTTTCTTTTGCTTCTTTTGTGTAAACGTGGATGGAGACCAAAGAGGAAGAGAGGAACAGATCCCCTTGCGTCAGTCCATGGAGAAAAGAGCTTAGCTTCTATCCACCCTTTTGTCTCTGCCCTACTCGGAATTATAGCCGACCTCTCCTTTTCCTTCTGGGCGTATAAGGGGCAGGCAAGAGAGAGACCCTCGTTTGTCTTTTGTGGCCATGGCATGATATTCATATTTAGTAATGTCAGCCAATTTTTTATTTCATGAAACAGATCAATAGCCAGAGAATAAATTTGAAATAAAAATAAAAAATAGAAAAAACCTACTTCTTTGTTCCTGAAAATACCAAAAAAAAAAAGAGAGAGGTTATTTTAGAAAATAAACTCAACATAACATAATGTTCGTCTTTACACAATCAACACAATGTTCGGTCTCCCGGCCCAATATAAGTTCTCATTTTTTAGAATAAAAATAAATAAAAATTCAAAAATTTAGGGAAAAAATTTAGAAATTAGATGTTGAGTAGTCTTATTGGATTTTTATGTAAACTTTAGTTTAGAATTAGTTTAACATAAAAATGTGAAAATATTTTGATGAAAATTGGATTCAAGATTGAATAAGCTTTTAGGTTTTACTATATAGATTTTGAATGTCGTTTTCTTTTAGAGACAATACTAGATTGCAAAAGCTTGATGACTCCAAGCAACTTTTTCTTTTTCTTTTTTTCAAAAGATCTATACCCCTATTTATCGTAATGCTTAGAGATTTACTATCAACGGAACTCTCTATTACTATTTCCAACCCTCCATCTTCGACTAATTATTATGAAGATGGAATTGTTGAAATATGATGAGACATTCTTTCTCTCTCTAGGGTATTTACAGGCAAGGAATGGTTACTATTTCCAACCATCTTTAACTAATTATTATGAAGATGGAATTGTTGAAATATGATGAGACATTCTCTCTCTCTCTCTCTCTCTCTCTCTCTCTCTCTCTCTCTCTCTCTCTAGGGTATTTACAAGCAAGGAATGGCTTAGCAATTCTAGTAATTGCATGGTCATTTTGGGATTTTTCATCTCCCACAATAACAATACGTGCCAAATGCCGGTGGCCCAAGTTATGCACCTGAGTACGGTTGATTTTTAGTAAATGCATTATCATCGGGTTCTATTGGGCTGGTCGATGGACGGCGTTTGACATGGGTACCGTGCAGGATTTTGGAAAGACTCTTTAACCTGCGAGTTCATGCTGTGTTTAGCTTCTTCACCGTTCATTTTCCTATCAGAATTTGGTCTTCCTTTGCGGTTGCTTGCTGCGGACGAGAAGGTTCTACATATTTTCTATTATTACAATGCGCGGTAACCTTCTGAGTGATGAGAGTGTCGTGCCCATGCCTTTTCGCTTTCACGGCCTCATAAAGTGCTGCCATCTCGTTAAGAATGGAGATTCCTTTCGCGTTATGTGGTTCCTGATTTGATTCTGAATTAAAATGTGAAGATGTTTCTGTGAACTTGTGCACTTGTGGTCTACATCCACGCCCAACCATACCTGGTCTAACCAAGGCAGCAGCACTTCATTTCATGTGGATGTGGATTGGCCTCGCCGTTCTTGGTCGGGTCATTCACAACTTCCTCCCTCTTTCTCTTTCGTGGCGCGTTCTTAGCTCATCGCGTTTGGACCATCTCGCCTCTCAAAGCACTCGAGAAAGCTGCCTCTAAATTATCAATTTCTAGCCTTCCAATTGATTTTCACGTTGATTTTAGACAGTAGAATTTTGGAAAGGCCCTTTAACCTGCGAATGGTGCAGACTGTCAGACATATCATGAATGCTGTGTTTCGCTTCTCCACCATTATTTTCCTATCAGAATTTGGTCTTCCTCGTTTTCGCTTGCTGCGGACGAGAAGGTTCTACATATTTTCTGTTATTACAGTGCGGTCAACTACTAACTGAGTTCCGATCAAGGTCGAAAAAAAAAAAAACTACTAACTGAGTGATGTGAACGTTGTCCCCATACCTTTTCGCTTTCACGGCCCATGCGATGCTGCAACCTCGTTAAGAATGGAGATATCTACCGAGTTGTGCGGTTCCTGATTTGATTCTGAACTAAAACGTGAAGATCGTTCCTGTGAACGTGTGCAGCGCTTGTGATCCACATCCGCACCCAACCTCACGTAGTTTATCCAAGGCAGTAGTACTTCATTTTATGTGGGTGTGGATTGGCCTCATTGTTCTTGGTCAGGTCACTCGCAAGTTCCTCCCTTTTTCTATTTCGCAGTGTGCTTTAGCTCATCACATTCGAACCATCCTGCCTCTCAATGCATTCAAGAAAGCTACCTACCTCTAAATTAGTAGTTTCGCATCTTCCAATTGATTTTCACAATTCTTTTAGACAATAAAATACCAGTTAAGAGTGCCAAACTCTGGATAGCTCATTTGAATGTGTTGAGAGCTACAGTTACAGGGACTATATAGGCCTAGAGGCCATCGTAACCGTGGAAGAAGCCGGATCGCTATCTCAAATGTGGGATTCTCCTGTTGCACTAAAAATGAATTCTACATGGCCAAGTTCCTGTAGGTGGGCTTTCATTCCGTGCTAATAGTAGATCTCATTCTCTTCTTTCCATACTCCATACCAATCAAATCAATTGGTTTTATAACCATACCATTCTAAATCGTATCCTTTAAAATTCAAAATGAAAATAGCTCATCAAAAGCTTGATTAATCCTTTTTGGACAGAGTACACCTGCATAGATGCATCATCTTTTGAACAATGGGTCCAGTTTTCTAATGTCCAGCTGATGAACTTCTAGTTCACTAATTGCATATCATAACTATTGCACTGGGTCTATGAGCACCGAATGTATGTAATCTTTCAGTGCAATATGAGGATTGGTATAATGATCTCCACCATCCTTGTACAACACATCCATCACTCGCGAGAGGTTGAGAATTCCCACAAGAAGTGGCATTGCGACAGCAGTCGGGCGAAGACACTCCTCATTGATGTCCTTCCACGAGTCATTCACTTGCTTGCGAAGGTTGTTTTCCGCTTCTTGTTCTGTGACACCATATTGCTTCATGTAACATTGCACGGCTGAGTCCAAATGTCCTCTTGATTGTTCAAACTGCAAAGATATGTATAACAAGACATTTAAACAAGACCGTCTATATTCCATAGGAGTTGGGTTGGGTCTATATCTTCATGGAACACTTGCAAGAACAAAAGTACCTTATGTGTCGCCAAATCATCCATGAGCCTGCAGATGATTGTTGAAGCCTTGAGGATCTTTGGGTCGTTGAACAACCAATCTAGATCGTCTTTTGTGACGATATCAGGCATTCCCACAAAGGACGTGACAGCTAACAATGGGTAACCACTTGATACTAGCGCAATGGACATGTACTCATCCATGGTGGGCTTGTGCTGTTGGTGCATCCATTTTGCTTCAGCAAAATAGTATCTCGCCTGCCTCTTCATCTGAGAATGCAAAAGATTATATTTCTATCAATCGAGAATGACAGCACTAAGATTGTAGAACATAGAAGAGGTGGTACGATCTTACCGCTTCTACCGCATAGCAGAGGCAGTATGATTTTCCTGTGCATGCCAGTATTTCTTCAATTTCGACGTAGATATTGATAAGTGCTTTGTAAAACACTTGCATGTACTCTGGAAGTTCATGTATGCAATCAATGTCCCACCTGAAATTATGAGATATTATAAGATAGGGTATAAACTACGTGATAATTTTAAACTTCAGATCGCACAAGGATTTGGGAATCACCGTATTACCATATATGAAAAGGTTGATCAATCAAACTCCATCTTCTTTTAACATAGAGTTACTGATCAGATACGTTTTGCCACATCATACAAGTAGTGGTGAAACATAATGTACGAAAAGTAAGACGCACATGCTGCAAACCAAAAGGCAGAAAAGCGAATTTAACCTTTGAATTGCTTGAGTAAAGAGCTCTAGCTCTTCATAGGTGCCATAGACATCATATATGTCATCAAGAACTGAAGTCACTGCGATCACTTTGGTCATCATTCTTCTAGCAACCGCTAATTCGGGCTCAAAATGAACTCCCACAATCCAAAAGTATCCTTCCACGAGCCTGTCTCTTGCAAATGGTAACTTCCTCTTGAAGTCTAAACCCATCCACCACCTACATGTAAAATGGCTTTATTCATATAAATCTTCCGTAGAGTGTAAACTCAAACTATTTAATCATGAGATTTCATAGTTGATGAACCTTGTAATATCAAATAACTCCTTCTGGTGTTGCTTCTGCAGGCGGTTGAAATCTAACTTGGCTAGTGATAGCAGGACTTCATTATGTAAAGGTTCTGCTTCATACATGGAGATGTATCGTCTGGCCTCGAGCCTCGGCACCCCTTTACGAATTGTTTGCTTTAAGGCATGACGGACTTGTGTTGCGAGAGGAGGGCTTAGTTGCTCCTTAACGGATTCGAGATGGGTTAAACTGAAAGAAAGCGCTTGATCCAGAACATCTTCTCCATGCACACTCAAATGGCTAGCTTCGTACAAACTTAGTAGTCCCCTTACGTCACTTGCATGTTTCTCACTGAACTTTCCACAGGGGTCCTTGAACTTGTTGAAGATGTCTGCTCATAGATCACAGTGAAATAAGGATTTCTATTGTAAACATCTCTGTTAGACAGAGATTCTTCACGAGCAACAATAACAACCAACTTACAAACGATGGTTGAAGCCACTTGTAGTTATTATTTTTATCTCTTGCCAAGGACAGTCCCTATAACAATTGTTCCTCATGATATGAAAACCATGTGACCTATCATTTAGTGTGTATTAAGTGAACTATATGTAGAAATCACTCTCTGTATCTCTAGCATTTTTCTAAAAGAAACAGTCGCAAACTAGTTGTATTCTAGGGTTTTCTAGGGATATCCGGCATATTTGGTCAAGAACGTGAAGTATGCCACTAGTTTAACACATTTATGAAGTTCCTTACGGTCAGAATTTTGCCTAGTAGGAGTACTATTTAGGTGCGTTATACTTTTATCAGATTGTGGCTTTGGGGTTCTGTTGTGCAATAACTTGGGCAGGTCGTCTGTAACTTCAGGTGATTGATTGTCGAATGACCTCGATCCACGGTAGAGAAAGGCAAAGGGGATAGATTTTGGACAATAGGAAAAGATCAAAGTATATAGATCATCAATTTTGTGGCTGAGTATTAAAAACAAAAGAAGGCGACTCACCAGATGAAACTCGGTAGCCTTGTTGTCGCAACAATCGGAAGAGGAGAGCAGCCGTGTAGAGGTCATCGATATCCCTGTCTCCATTGTTGCAAACGAAGCATGTCTCACTAAGTTGTTTCAACACGTGATCAATGTCATTTGCGAAGCGGTGTGCAATGCCTAATCGTTGTATTTGATCAATCATGTCCAGTTTCAGGGATGGCTCGTCGGCATCAGGGCATAGCATTCTCTTCACCTCGTCATCCAGCTTCTGGATTTCTTGTTCCGCATGCTGATCATGGCCATTTTCCTACACATGACAGAGAAAACATATGTCAATTTCTCTCTGGTACAAAAGACTGCAGTGGACCGGGCCAAAATCGATATCTTTGTGCATCACACCGCAGCACGTGGATATTTTACTTTGCTCTCACTCGCGCAAGGGCTCTCTCTCTCTCTCTCTGCTTGATGTTAAAGTCAATTGTGGAGCTCAAGCGGTCTCATGATCTCTCCCGGCCAGTGAGAGGCTGCCTCCTCCTCCAGATCCGGAGCCAATGCCTCCAGATCTATAACCTCAACCTCCATGGCCTCTCTCTCTACTCCACGGCCTCTTCGCTCTCCAACGACAGCCGCGCTCTGTCCGACGACCAGGATGCTCCCTCCCGACGACGGCCTCTATCTCTACTCCACGGCCGTCGGACAGAGCGCGGCCGTCCCCAGAGAGCGAAGAGGCCGTGGAGTAGAGAGAGAGGCCGTCATCGGGAGGGAGCGTCGCCGTCATTGGTGGGAGCGCGGCCCTCATCGGAGAGCGCTATTTGGTAGACAACGTCGTCGGGTCAGGAAAGAGGGGAGAGAGTGAGGAGAGAGAGGAGAGAGAAATGACCTGCTGAGTAAAGAAAGAGAGAAGAGAGAGCAGAGCGCAAGAGCGCTGGTTTGAAGTTGGTGATGTGGCGGGCCCCGAGGACACGTGTCGACATGTGAATGGTTCAGAGTAAAATTGTTGATACTTTCTCATGAGCCAAAATAGAGTTCTTTCCGGGATAATCGGAGCGTTGCTGTGCGACATTGAGTTGCGGTGTACGGGATTTTTTATGGTAAAAAAGTACAGAATAGTCCAAATAATCATAAACTGTAACTAATTATCATCTACGTACGGTCTGGAGAGGACGTGGGTATTGAATTCTTGAATGCATAAGGTAAAAAAAAGAAAGAAATAGAGAAAGAAAGATGGTAAATATGGGATAACTAAGAGTGTTTATTGAAATTGTGCACCAAAATATTCACGAAGATGTTATTGATAATGATAATTCTCACATTCCCTATTTACGAGATTTGTTTGGATTTCACGTCGTTTCTTTTCACCTTACATCAAGGGCTCTCTCACCTTTACCTAATATTTTCACTCTTTTTTAGCACAAATTTTAAATTTATAATGAGAATGTCAGAATTTCCTTGGTCATTATAGAGTAACAAAGTGAAGAACCAAGTTTAAGCACGAGAGGAAGCTTTGTATTATTCCAGATGAAGTGCATAGAAGGAAATTTATTTTCACGTGCTATACCACTGCTATTCACGAAATACGTATGTATATATATAGTTGAGTCAGAAGCAATGTATTAAATTCTAACCATTGAGCAAGAGCAAGAGGCATATTTGAGGAAGTAATCCCCCCATATGCTTGGATGAAAATTTGCAGAATGGCGTTCAACCACATGGCTTTTATCTTGAGTTGCGAGAGAAGATGGAATTGTTGAAATCGGAAGAGACATTCTTTTCCTTTCTTTTATGGCTTTCTCTAATGAGAGATAGAGAGCACGAGGGGAGTGCCAAAGACATTATTGATGGGTATTTATAGGCAAGGAACGGCTTAGGCTCCGTATGGTAATACTTGTGCTCTTTTACTCTCCGAAATAGAAAAATAACTAAAATCTGTTTGATAATATCAATTAATTTTTCTACTCCCCGTAATAATAAAGTGATTGGGGAATAGATTTAGAACAGAAACAAAAAAGTAGAAAAAAAGTAGTTAATTATTCTCGAGATCAATTTGTAAAAATAAGTTATTTTTATTTTATTTTTCTTTTCTTCTTCTTCCTTAGGCCCATTTCTTGTTCCTAGAACAATTTCTAGAAATAAGTTAATTTTTTTCTATTCTAGGCAGCGAGTAGCGAAAAAAAATTAAAAAAATTATTCATTACAAAAGAAATTGTAGATTATACTAAACGTATTTATATTCTTTTTCATTTCGAATAAAAATTTTGTATACCTAATAAACACGTTCTTTTACTCAAAAATTATTTTAGGAATCGAAATAAAAAAAAAAAATATTTTTAAAATAAATAAAATAAAAATATTATCAAACACACCCTTAATAATTTTGGTAATTGTACTGTTATTTTCGGATTCATCGTTTCCCAAAATAACGATTTATGCCAAATGCTAGTGGCCCAGATTTTTCTTTTTTCTTTTTTTTGTCAAAATAGAGGCCTAGGTTATGCACATGAGTATGTGGGGTTCTATCGGGCCGGCTGATGTACGACGTTTAACACGTGTACCGTAGAGAATTTCGGAAAGGCTTTTCAACCTGCGAACGGTGGAGGCTGTTGGAGATACCTTGCAAACTGTGTTTTGCTTCTCCGCCGTTCATTTGCCAATCAGAATCTAGTCTCCCTTGTCTTCGCTTGCTGCGTGCAAGAAGATTCCGTTCTGCATGTTCTCTATTATTGTCCCATGGTCGACTACTGACCTGAGTGGTGTTAGTGTTGTGCCAATAACTTCTCGCCATCACGGCCCCATGCGGCGCTACCGCCTCGTTAAGAATGGAAGTATCTTCCGCGGTGTGTGGTCCCTGATTTGACGTGAAGACGTTCCTGTGAACGGGTGTAGCACTATGTGGGTGTGGATTGGCCTTGTCGTTCTCGGACAGGTCATTCTCAATTCGCGGCGTGTTTTTAGCTCATCACATTTGGACCATCCCACCTCTCAAAGCACTCGAGAAAGCTACCTCTAAATTAGCAATTTCGCATCTTCTGATTGATTTTCACATTGCTTTTAGACAGTTTGGTCCTATTTGACAACATTTTTATTTCTTTATTTTTCTGTTCTTTTATTCTTTGAAACAGAAAAAGAACAAAAATCTATTTAATAATGTCAACTAATTTTTCTATTCCTCAAAACAGATTAGTAGCAAAGGAATAAATTGGAATAGAAACACGAAGTATAAAAAATAAATAAATAAACCTACTTATTTGTTCTCGGAAACACAAAAATGTTATTTTAGAAAATAAGCTCAACATAATCTAATGTTTGTCTTTATACAATTGACACAAGGTTTAGTCTCCTAACCCGATCCGAGTTCCCATTTTTCGAAATAAAAATAAAATAAAATATAATCAAAAAATTTAAAAAAATTAGGAAAAAATTGAGAAATTAGATTTTGAGTAGTTTTACTAAATTTTAATGTTAATTTCAATTTAGAATTATTTTAGCATAAAAATGTAAAAATATTTTGATGAAAATTGGATTCAAAATTGAAAAGCTTTAGGGCTTTACTATATGGATTTTTAACTGTCATTTTTGTTAGAGATAATGCTAGATTGCGAAAGCTTGGTGACTCCAAGCAACTTTTGCTTTTCTTCTCAAAAGGTCTATACACCTATTTATTGTAATGCTTAAAGATTTATTATCAATCTCCTCATATTGTGAGTTGTAAACCAACGAGATTTTCCGTTACCATTTCAAGGAGAAAGTATAAAAAAGTCATAAACCTATTATATTGGTGCTCAATTAACTCCTAAACATTTTTGTATCGGTACCAATTCAGTCCATTTAGCCAATTTTGGCCGGATGGCACTAATGCCCAGGGCCATTGGTGAGGTGGCTTCGCTCGGATTTGGGCGAGGCCATGGTGGCCATTGCTAAGCCAAAGGCTCGCCGGCCACTAGTGAGGGCCACGATGGCCTCACCAATCGTGGGCAAGGCTAGGGCAAGGCTGACCTTGCCCAGATCCAGCGGCCGCCTTGCCTACAGCCCCAGGCAAGGGCCGCAACCTCCGTGAGGGCCACTGGTCGATGAGCCTCTGGCCTGGCAAGGCTACCTTTGCTAGTTGCAGGCGAGGCCACCTTCACTTGAGGCAAGGCCAAGGCGAGGTTGGCCTCACCCAAATCTGGGTGAAGCCGCCTCACCAGTGGCCCTAGGTGAGGCAAAGCGAGGGCCTCGGCCCTCGTTGGCCACCACAAGGACATCCAAGGAGGAACAAGGGAGAAAAGAAAATGGACAAAAAGAAAAAATTAATAAACAAAAGAAAATGGACAAAAAGAAAAAATTAATAAACAATTCGCACAAAATAAAATAATTATTTAAGAAATTGCCACGTTAGCGTCTGGCCATTAGCATGCATCCACGTCAGTGTCGACTGGCTAAAATTGGTCAGATGGACTAAATTGGTACCAATACGAACATGTTTAGGACTAAATTAATTCAATTAAAAAGTTGAGGGCTGAATTGGTACAAATATAATAAGTTTAAGACTTTTTTTTTGTACTTTTCCCCCATTTCAACCATTTATCTTTAACTAACTATTATATTGATTTTCTTAGGTCATTTTAGAATATCTTGATCAATTAAATCATTACAAAATTCCAATATTATCTAAACATGATATGTTATGTCTCTATATAATTAAAAAAAAAAATTGGGGTTAGAAATTTTTAGGATCATACCAAATGCATTTTTGTTCTTTCTCTATTTCGGAAATCTGAATTTTGTACAGTTATCAAATGCATTCTTTTGCGCAAAAACTTGTCCAAAGAGAACTATTTTTTAACATAAATTGTTCTCGAAAATAAAATGTTGTCAACAGCTACAGTTATGGGGACTATATAGGTCCCGAGGCCATCGTAGCCATGGAAGAAGCTACGTCCCTATCTCAAATGCGGGATTCCTTTGTTACACTAATAATGAATTCTACATGGCCAAGTCCCTATAGGAAGAGCTTTCGTATTGCCCTTCAGTAGCATCGCTTTCTCTGAATTAAAATCACAATGAATGACACTAGAGGAAGATGACTTTAAGTATGTGGCTGAGAAAAATAGATGTTTGATCAATATCTCCTCCGCTTCGCCCTCGACCTCCACCTTGATAGTGACCTTGGTCTCGACCTCAACTACAATCTTGATTAGTCTCTCGAATTTGCACAAGATCTCTACTCTGCTCCTTCTCATCTCCGATGGTCAACCAAGTTTATGACAACCGAGAGTCCCCTACAAGTTAGAGAAGTACAAACGTGGATCGAAAATTATCAACCATGGGTTAAACGCGTTAAAATCCTTAAAAGCTACCAATAGATTAGGTTATACTAAAACCACGAAATTGAATTAATTTTCAGGAATCGAATATTCGAGTGTGTCATGATTCATTTTAAGGACGCCATCTCATCTTTCGGAGAAATTTCGTCGAGTCCGGAATTTTTGCGAAAAATCAATTTTGGACAAAAAGAAATTATGGAAATTCGTATGGGCTACTCTAAGGGGTTTATTGGCTGCCAAAATTGCTTTGTTTGGAAAGAAATGAGAGGAAATTAGCCATTGGAAAGAGCCTTGACTTCTTGGCTGAAGACTTTGAGGCCAAATGCATTTGAGTGCATGAATATTTCCCTTGGACTCCCATTGGCCCTCACCTTGACTTAGTTTTCCCCCTCTCTCCCTCCTTATTCTCTCTCTCCCTCCTTGTGCGTGAACTTCAGCCAGCCGAACCCCCACCCCATAATGCTTCTTCTTCTTCTTCTTCTTCTTCTTCTTCTTCTTCTTCATTTAAATTTCCCTTGGTGCCGCAAGCCTCCAACAGCCAGCCAGCCCACGCTGCCGTCTTCAGTCTAGCACCGCACCACCTTCAGCTTGCCACCGCCAACCCGTGTCCGCCCAGCAACCCCTATCTTGAGCTGCCGCCCACCTCAACTCAACTCTGTCCTATTAAGGAAATCCCCTATAATATTTTGAAGATGACAAAATAAATCAAAGGCTACTGACATGATTAATTATTGAGTAACAGATTATGCAGATGATAGAATATGTAAAAGATATTATCCAAAGTTTATTCTGAAGATTTATAGACTTATGTGTCAAAGTTTGAAGATTGATAGACTTTAGTGTTAAAGTCTGTTCTACATCAAAAGTCTGTCAACTCTAACAAATTCTAGACTGAACGTAAATGAAGAATCAGAAGACAGACTCTATGCTAAAACTAAACTTATTCAGACTGTGTTCAAACCTTAAGGTTAAATCTATTCAAAAGCAGATTATGCTCAGACTCAGATTGTAAAGTCTATTGCTCTCAGACTTTACATTCAGAACGAGACCATGTAACACAAACCCTAAATATATAACAGTTAGTGATCTGATTTGGATTCAAAATCAAGATTGATTTGATTGACTTAATCTAATTAATTGACAATTGGATCTTGAAGATAAGAATTTTCTATACAAAGAAACTCTACTTATCGAAACCAAGATTCTATTTGTATGAGTGATCATAATCAATTTGGGATTCTACTTCTATTACTCAACGGCTACCAAATCTTCTAGATACAGATTTGTCCAATAAGTAGATTGGAAGACGATCCTCGAGATATTGTCCAACGGCTAGTTTGGAAGTAGAGGAGTATTTAAGGAGATCAAGGACCAATGAGCAAGTAAGAAACGGAGTGTAGAATTTATAATTCCAAAGTCTGAGCGACCTTTGATCATACACTTGTCTTTGGTGAGCTTAAACGTTTGTGATCATAGGAGAAATACCAAAAGAGTGACTTAGTGAGATAATGTGATCTACTACTAAGTGTTTGCACTCAAAGTTTTAATCGCTTGTTAATTGCTAGTGAAATCTAGCCAAGAAGGCTGTTAACATGGGAGAGTGGATGTAGGCTTGATCTAAGCCGAACCACTATAAATTTTGTGTTCTTATTCTCTTTCCTGAATCTCTTTATTTTGTTTGTAGTTCTATTTAATTGCTAAAGTCTGAACTTGCTCAAAATCTGTTATTCTTCAAACTCAGTTTCAAAAACATAATATATTACTACGTTTAGTGAAAAAAATTTCTCCACACTTATTCACCCCCCTCTAGGTGTTCATACTAGCAATTTCACGTTCAACGCCCTCCACAATTCGCACCACCTCACGCCCCCATCGTCGAACCACCAGCTCAGCCAGCCCTGTCCGTCCGCCAGCCACCCGCCAACTTCATCCAACTGCCTTAGCCAGCCCACTAGACCACCCGACCAGCTTAGCCCTTCCATAGAACCGCCCCTTTAGCCGTGAGCTTGCTGGGCTGATTTCAACCCCGGTCGAGCCTCCGTTGGAGAAATGGTTGCCTCGAGATCTCACCGCCGTCACCGTGAACTCGTCACCATTGAATTTCAGTGAGTTAGCTCCCTAATCCCGGATTTGGTGGTTAATTACACTTAGTAGGTTATGTTAGTGTTAATTAGGGATTAGTGGTTAATCTAGTTAGAGTAACTAGTTAGTTAGGATTGATTAGTTTAGTTAGGTTAGTTTGGTTAGGTGGTTAGTTTACTTAGTTAGCCTACCCTAGGTTAGATTAGTTAACTTGGGTTAGTTAGTTAACCATGGTTAGGAGAATTAACTATGGTTAGGTTAATTAACCATGATTAGTTAATTAAGTTGGATTAATTTAATTAATCACAATTTATTTAATTAATCATAATTAGCGTAAATAGTGACGGGATAGCCGTTTCATGAAATGTTACGCTGATTTGGTGATCATTATGGATTATTATTGCAAAATTTGATTTTTATGGTATTTAAATAGAAAAAATACCGAGTGTCAATTTTTTACGCCAAATTTTTTATGTATTATATAAAATCGTGGAATTTTGAAATGAGAGAGTACTATGTTTATTGGTTCGATTTAAATACGTGATCACGCACGATTATTTTACCGAGATTTTAATACGAATGAAAATTAGCCAAGTTCATTATTTGAAAACGAGGCATTTGAACACGAAGTATGGTGTCCTTAGTTAACCTAAATTTATGCGGGGTAGTGAGCCCGTCCTGATGCATTTACGTGGGACGATGCTTGATTAAGTTCGGATGCCCCATATTAACAGATGCCGGTCGCAGTGGAGACCAGGTCGATGCTCCTTTTATGGAACGTCATCTTAATGTGTTTACGCGGGACGATGACGTGCTTGATGGGGCGAAACAACGCCCGGTTATGCCGGATGACTGCCAACTGTTGAGTTGGCTGTGGCCAATGGGTCGTAATAACTGGAACACGCCTGAGTGGTTGTAATGACTACGCTTGATTATGGGGCAAAATTGTTTGGCACGGAATGAGAGTGTCATAACGATTTTACCTTATAATCGACACCCATGTGATTATTTGAAAGATAAATTGAGGCATTATATGTGACGCACTAATATATAGGAACGTGCTGAGGCGAGGTAAGTTGATGCCTGTATAGGCTGCCTCTAAGTGAATTTGCGTCCTAATCGAGGTTTAAGGGAGATTTATCTCACTCTGTAGTGGTTAACCCTTTTTCAGGGCCGTAGCGTGAAGATTTGCCGAGTGCGGATGTGGTGGGCGCATGATGCGATACCTTTTGGTTGGCCCTATCAATAGTGGAGTGTAGGTTACCTAGGACTTTCTTTTGAAACCGACTTGTGAATATAAACTCCTAGGTTAACCGGGTATGTTTATAAAGTGTGGTTTGTGAAAAAGCGTTAGCATGTTTTACTATCCCTGTGTTTGATGGTTGTCCAGGTGTTTATTTAATTCGCTTCCGCATGTGCTTAATTGAAAGATAAAAAGAAAGGGTTGGTGACGCGTCCTGTGAACGTCGCATTTCAGTCAACCATCGAGGGATGTGCGCGTGCTCGGGGTTCGAGGTGTGACACATGGACAATTTTTAATAATATTATAATATATATTTTTTTAATTTTCTTTTCTTTTCTCTTATTTTTTTCTTTTATTATTATTTTTCTCTTTTTCCCTTCACCAATCATCACTAGGCCTCATTAATGGCTAGCGGTCGCCACCCTCATCAACCTTGGGCGAGGGACATCTATGCCTAGACTAGCGAGGGGCTACCCTCGCTTGGTCGGTCGAGGTGGCCCTCACTTAGGTAGGCGAGTGTAGGCTGCCTTTACTTGGGCGGGGATTGCCACCCTCGCCAAGGCAAAGGCTGCCCTCACCAACCTAAGCCTAGGCAACCCTTGCCCAAGACCGATAAAGGTGGCCCTAGCTTGAGGCTAGTAGTCGGCAGCCTCTATCGGCCATCGATGAGGCTTGATAGTGGTTGGCGAAGAGAAAAGGGAAAAACAAAGAAGAAAAAAAAAGGAAAAAAAGAATGAAAAGAGAAAAAGGAAAAAAATAAATAATTGAAAAAAATTAAAATATTATTAAAATTGTACACGTTAGCTCGATCGTGCCACATAGGAAAGCCAATGTCCTCTTCACGATTTGTGGCCAAAATTAGTTCGATGTACTCAATTGGCAAAACATGAAAATGTTTTAGAACTCAATTGGCAAAATTGAAATACTTAGAGTTGAACTGAGAAAATTACAATAGTTTTAGGACTTTTTGAATGATTTCCCCCAAGTACTAGAGAGAGTAGGATGAATTGATCATAAAGGAACAACTTTTCAATACAAGGATTCTACTCTGCCTTTGCCTCTTGTTCTCCCATTTTTCTTTTTTTCTTTTGTGTGCTGTCAATGATTTAGGGAGTTTCATTGGCAAAACATATCTCATGCAAGAGTTAATTTTTACACATGACTTGATTGCAATCCGAAACATAATTTTTACTTATCATTTAAGAGTATCAAAGTCGTGACCATTTGATACTCCAATTTATTTTGTGATGTACTAAAACAATGGTGTGGCCACTGAACTAATTGACTTAGAAATAAACATCACAATAGCTAAGTTTCTCTCAAATTTCCACCCCAAAGTAAGGGATGTACATTTGCTGACCAAGGCCCATGATGAACTATACGCAATCATAGCCATTGAAATTTGTGGAATTTGAGTGAAAATCACGTGACTGACAGCTTTGGTTGGCTCCGGTCCACGCTGCTTGTGATTGGACTGTGTCTAAGATAAGAATTTCCACCCCAAAATACACGCCACATCAACATTAGTAGTGGCTCCTACATTGTTATCAATAATTATTTAAGAGAAGAGAAATTGTTTTATATGAAAAGAAGTGATTATTGACATGAAGAGAAGTGATTATTGAGCATAAAAAGTGGTGATGGTTCCAATAAGGTACTTATTTTCAAGAGATGTGTTGTTTTTCTATTATCACATATTGTTTTCTTTATTAAAAAAAAAAATCCTCTTCTTCAGAGTACTCTATTGTTCATATTTCTCTCTTCTTGTCTTTTATCACAAAAGTTTAATAACACATTCAAGATGAAATTCTAAAAGGAAATCAGAAGAAAAATAAGAGAAAGTAAGAGAAAGGGAAAATGAAAAGAAAAAAAATGAAATAGATACATAAATATTTGAAAGAAAGTTAGAATATAATTAAAATTATTTACGTCAGTGCCAACCATATCACATAGAACAACCAACGTCCATGTTAGCAATTTTCGACCAAAATTAGCTAGATGGACTCAATTAGTAAAATTGAAAGATTTATGACTGAATTGACAAAAATGTAATATGTTATAATTTTTTGGACAATTTTTCCCAAATACCGATCCAAAGTACCTCACATATATAAAATAATTGCAAGAAATGTGGAAAAATTAGATGATAAATGGAGCTTCATCTAGCTTGCTAGCATACAGTAAAGGGGATCACTACTAGTCCATTGATGCATTAAACGATGAAACATCATGGAAGCCCCGAACAGTATGTCAAAGCTCTTCCAATTGCAATGGCATCGTTAATGAAATTGTTGATGCTTTCAATTGCTGGAGCACATCATGCCTTCTCGATGATCCCGGCTATACTTGGTCCTCTGACAAACCTCTGAAACTCCTGAAACTTTGAATCGTTTCAGGATGATATCCACTCATCACGTCCAAGGAACTGAAAAGAACCTACGTAGAATCATTTGCATAGGTAAAATGTAAAAACAGAACAGGTTACAGAAACGAGTTTACGTTTAACATTTTCGAAAAAGAAATTTAAAAGGTCCTCTCACCTTGTGACTTTGATTTTGCAGCGGACGAAGGCAGATTCTGTTGGTATTTCATGAATCATGTATAAGAAAATTAACGAAATAAACGCAGCGGAAACAAAAGATAAATATTACACATGATTCTCCTTAGGCGTTGTTCGTGCGTTTTAATAAAAATCTAAACATAAAAGGGAGTTAAACGAAATACCTCTCGAAGTGCACTTTGAAACGAGTCGGTTCGGTTGTTCTACAATTTGAGTCCCACAAGCGTCGGACCTCTAGTTCAGACACACCAACAACGAACGTCGAACGGAGGAGAGAACTTTCGGATATCCACAACTTCGATCGTGCTAGCAATCACGTGGAAAGAATCCGTCGTATTCTTGATGTATAATAGTCACGGCCCGAACGAGAGAATTGTTTCTCTTCCTCGTGTCTCAAAGACACAAGAACACACGCACACTTTTTCTCAATATTCAGCAACTAGAGAACTCTAAATATTTGTTCATGGTGAAGAGCGGATCCGGAACAAGAAGACAATACACACGAAGTCTTTTTCAATTTTTCAGCAGCTCTTTTACACTCGTCCCTCACTCATTTTATATCAAAAATGACCAGCAACGGTTGCTGATCAATGGACGATCAGCAACCGTTGCTGATCGTCCATAGTGGACGATCGTGCATGAGTGGTTGCTCATGCACGACCATCGTGCATGAGCAACCGCTCATGCACGATTGTGGCATGGTGGTCAGCGGTTGCTGACCATCAATGCTACGTGCATAATGGTCAGCAACCGCCGACCATTATGCTCGTGCATGTGCACGAATTCGTGCACATGCATGAAGCTTTACTTTTTTTTTTTTTTAATTATTTATTAATAAGTTAATTTAGGGCATACTACTAACAATCTCCCACTTGCACTAAAGCCAACTTATTTGGTATGTTAACATATATCCACTTTGGGCATGCGTGTGCATCATATGCAAATAGGCTCGTGACTATAATACAAATTAAATTAAATCTCATTTAATTTAATTTCAAATCGACTCAATTCGATTGCAATAATTGCAAACATATTTGCAATAATATTTCTCTCTTGTTCCACGTCACTCTAGTTGTTTATGGTGTGTGACATCCCTAGGTTCATCACTAAGCTGGTAGTAAGACTTGTACTAACACATTAGTACTTCCAAAAGAATTAATTGTCCCGATTAATCTTTTAGGTCCTACAAGCCACGATTGACATCTAGCAATATATCATGGCTACCCAGATAGTGTGAATATTTTAAGAACATAATGAACCTGTCAGCTTTGGCTACAGTGTAATTGAATCCCTCTGTCTTACTATGTCCCGATCAAACAAAGACCATGGAATATTTGTCAAGTCATTAATTCGATCATATGCACAAATCTAATTGACATGCATTTTATTCGAGACATAAACAATTTATTCTCGATTACAACCCCGGCCGAGGATTTCAATGCAGTGTCACAATTAGATCGCATAGGACATCATTATCATACCTTGCATATAACAAGGAGACAGATTCCATATTGCGCACATGTGTAACTTCGTATATGAACAAACTATGACCATCAAGTATAAAGACGGATCGACGACCCGGTATTATGTGCACCCGTGAACCATAGTTGTTCGATACACAAGTTAACACTGTGCCTCAGGTCTAAGGATTATTTGCACAAGACCAAAGCATGAACAATTAGACATTGACCACGCTAAAAGCTTCCATGTCGCTAATTGTTCCATATGCGTCACGTTCAGTGAATTTGTCTAATACAAACACCGTGTTCTAACTCAGGCATCATAATACCCAATGACATGTGACTCATCATTCCCTTAAGTATCCAATACTTAATGGCGAAGTTAAGAACACACCGGTCTCAACAGATTATTAATATCCACTTAATAATCCATCGACCGGAAACAATTTAAAGATTCAGTCTAACTATGAACCCGTCACATATATTCTTGACGTCTCAAGAATAGGTCTAGTTGCAACGATCTTATGGAATCATTCATCAATATAAAATAATTGGACAAATGAATGAATACGTCGTTGCCATTAATTAAATAATAATAATGAAAGTACAACTGAAATCCCTAATATGTAACTATTACATAGTAGCTTTAGGGCATACATCCAACAATTTCCCAGTTGCACTAAAGCCAGCTTGTCTGGTACCTCAAACCCATTTTGTCAATATGTCTTTCAAAAGCAGACTGAGGTAAGGCCTTAGTGAAGGGATCTGCCACGTTTTCTGCTGAGGCAATTTTCTGCAAGGCGATATCACCTCTCCCAACAATTTCTCTGATGAGATGGAAGCGTCTCTCAATATGCTTGGACTTCTGGTGAGACCTTGGTTCCTTAGCTTGAGCTATTGCCCCATTGTTGTCACAAAACAATGTGATCGGTTGCTCAATTGAAGGAACAACTCCAAGTTCAGAAATAAACTTCTTCATCCAAGCGGCTTCCTTTGCTGCTTCAGAAGCAGCTACATACTCTGCCTCAGTGGTGGAATCAGCAGTTATACTTTGTTTGGAACTTTTCCAACTAACTGCACCACCATTGAATGTAAAGACAAACCCAGATGTAGACTTATAATCATTAGGATCCGATTGAAAATCGGAATCGGTATAAGCTACAACTTTAAATTCTCCTTCTCCATATATCAAGAATAAATCTTTAGTCCTTCGCAAGTACTTAAGAATATTCTTGATTGCTATCCAAAGGTGCTCTTCTCTGGATCGACTGATATCCGCTGGTAATACTTACAGCATGCGCAATATCAGGTCTAGTACATAGCATAGCATACATTATGCTTCCAATAGCGGATGCATATGGTATCTTTGCCATCCGCTCTCTTTCTTCAGGAGTGTTGGGACACATCTCCTTAGAAAGACGGATCCCTTGCCTAAAAGGCAATAATCCTCTCTTGGAACATTGCATGTTAAACCGTGTTAACACTTTGTCTATGTACGTAGATTGTGAGAGGCCAATCAATCGTCTTGATCTATCTCTATAGATCTTGATACCTAAAATGTAGGTTGCCTCTCCTAAATCTTTCATGGAGAATTTCTGTGACAAGAATAGTTTTATTGATGATATCATTGGTACATCATTTCCAATCAAAAGTATATCATCAACATACAAAACTAGAAATGCAATTGCACTCCCACGATCTTCTTGTATACACAAGGTTCATCCGGATTTTTGATGAAGCCAAACGATTTGACTACCTCATCAAAACGAATGTTCCAACTCACGGAGGCTTGTTTGAGTCCATAAATGGATCTCTTAAGCTTACACACCTTCTGTTTTTCACTATTGGATTCAAAACCCTGTGGCTGTTCCATATAGATGTCCTCATCGAGAAAACCATTTAGAAAAGCCGTTTTGACATCCATCGGAATATCTCATAATCAAGGTGTGCAGCTATAGCCAACATAATCCGAATGGATTTTAGCATGGCCACAGGTGAGAAAGTTTCGTCATAATCAATTCCTTCTTTTTGACGATATCCTTTCGCCACCAGCCGTGCTTTATAAATTCCAATTTGACCTTCAACATTCATCTTCCTCTTGAAGATCCATTTACAGCCAATTGGTACAATACCATCAAAAAGGTGTCGGTCAAGGTCCAAACCTCATTGGAATACATTGAATCCATTTCGGATTTCATGGCTTCTAGCCATTTACAGAATCGATGTCCAACATCGCCTCCTCATAGGTTTTAGGATCACCGGGTTGATCACTATCATTCACAATGAATAATGGTTCAATATGATCAACCGAGTGTCTATAACGAGCAGGTGGGCGAGACGTTCTCGCACTTCTCCTAAGAGGTTGTGTATCGAAGCTCCCCGAATCGAGATTGGTATCTCGAACTCGGTTGTTTGATACTTCATTATTTTCTTCTTGTAAGACTATTTTCCGCCCAAAGACCACTTTCTTGGACGAACCGATTCTCCAAAAGGAAGCGTGCTTGCATACCAAAATTCTTTGGTCGAATGAAAATAGAAATAATATCCAAGAGTTTCCTTTGGATATCCAATGAAGCGACCTTGTTCAGATCTTGCCTCCAATTTTTCCATTTTCAGCTTTTTCACAAAATTTGGACAACCCCAAATCTTAATATGATTAAGACTAGGTTTCCTACTATGCCATATCTCATAGGGCGTAGTTGGAACAGATTTGGACGGCACTCTATTCAGTATATATACAGCTGTCTCAAGGGCATATCCCCAAAGGGATATTGGCAAATCGGTGTAACTCATCATAGATCGTACCATATCTAATAAAGTACGATTTCTTCGTTCGAGATACACCATTATGTTCGGGAGTTCCGGGAGGTGTCCATTGTGATAAAATGCCATTCTCTTTAAGAAAGTCCAGGAATTCAATACTAAGGTATTCACCTCCTCGATCCGATCGAAGAGCCTTAATACATTTTCTGTTTGTTTCTCAACTTCAGCTTTGAATTCCTTGAACTTTTCAAAGGATTCAGATTTATACTTCATGAGGTATAAATAACCATACCGTGACTCGATCATCGTGAAGGTAATGAAGTAATTATAACCGCCTCTAGCAGATTCGTTAATTGGTCCACATACATCTGTATGTATTAATCCTAATATGTCAGCAGCTCGCGCACTTTGTCCCACAAAAGGCGCTTTGGTCATTTTTTCCTAGAAGACATGCCTCACAAGTCGAGTATGACTCAAAATTTGAAGGATCAATGTATCCATCAATACTCAACTTGTTAATTCTGTCTTCTCCAATATGACCTAATCGGAGATGCCAAACATACTTTTATTTGGACCGTCTCTAGGGCGTTTATTAGTTATGGCATTTATATCAATTCTATTTTGCTTATTGACATTGGTAATCACATTACCGGACATTGTAATGGTATAAAGATTGTTGGTTAATATGCTAGAACCAACACATATTCTATTATGATAAATAGAACATACATCATCAACAAAAGAAAATTCATAATTCTCTTTACCCAAACGAGGTACGAGATGATGTTCCTAACAGCATTCTTATAATGCAAACAGTTCTTTAATACCATTACATGTCCAGAAGGCAAACATAAACGAAAAGTCCCTATAGCTAATGCAGCAACTCTTGCTCCATTGGCAAACGTCAGGACAATCTCATTTCGCCCTAGCATCCTGCTTATTTCCAGATTCTGCAAAGACATACAAATATGTGAAGTTGCAGCAGAATCTAGAACCCATGAGCTGGATTCAGCACTAACCATAAGATTGGTTTCAATAAGCATAGACACCATACCTTCATAAGGTCGGTTCTTGGGCTTGACCTTCAAGCTCGCGAGGTACCTCTTACGGTTCCTCCTCCGGTGCCCTTTGACACCACAAGTAATGACATTTCCCTTTATCAATCATGGGTTTTGGTTGCACAACAGGTTTGGCAGGCCTCTTCCATTTATTCTTCTTTAAACGGTCTTACCCTTTGAAGAAGAAGCCTTAGCCATAGCCACTACATTTGGCCTCGTGTTATGCATTTCCTTCTCATAAACTACCAGCATGCTATGTAACTCAGCAAGAGTTTTCTCCATCTTATGCATGTGGAAGTTTTGGACAAAACCAGAGAAGGAATCGGGTAAAGATTGGAGGATCAAATCCACAGCCTAACTCATTGTCCATAACGAGATTCAGCCTAGCCAATTCTTCAATGTGCCGATCATTTTCAAAGCATGATCATTAACAGATGATCCTTCAGCCATCCTCATACGGTACAATGCCTTAGATATCTCATATCTAGAGGTTCGACCATTCTCATCAAAGTATTCCTTTAAGTGCAAAATGATCGACCCAAAGCATCTTCCATAGATTCATACTTCTTCTGTAATTCATTATTCATAGAAGCAAGCATATATGACCTAACTTTTAAGTCATCATCACGCCACTTATCATAAGTGACACGCTCCTCTTGGGTCCCACCCTCAGGAAAGGAGGTTGGCATCTTTTCATCAAGCACATACCCAATTTTTTCTGAATTGAGAACAATTCTCAAATTCCTCTTGATCAGTGAAATTGGGTCAGTCCCAAAATTCTTGTCAAGTATAGAAGCGAGTGGGTTTGTGGTCACCATTTTCAGAGTAATAATATATCTGTTGCAGAAAATAAATTGTTAGCCGTTGTATCTTTCAAAGTAACTATTTCATTTTGGCCTTTAAATGAAATAGATCCTCCCACTAAATTTATATTCGAATCCCATACTCCTTAAGATGGGAAGCGGTAATCTTTGTTGGGTAAAGATTACTAGTGGGGATTGAGTCCCACTAGTCCAAAGTCCACCTCACCTAACAGTTATTGGTGTCCTATGAACTTAGTGAGTGAACCAGCTTGTTCAACACATCATATGCGAGTCCCAATCATAACTTCGGCCTCTAGACCATGAAAGCCTCACCTAACAGTTATTGGCATCATGATCATAGTTAAGTCTAGCCCATCGTCTCATGCAAGTATTGAAAACACAAATAATTCCCTCACCTAACAGTTATTGGAAATCATTTGGCTCCAACCCCATAGCATCATATGCATAATGGAGTGGTCCAATATTATAAATGGTAATTAACCCCTATGTATCCATAACCGGTTAATTAACCACTATAATATTGGATCAAACCACGACGATGGAAGGCCACGAGTCCGAAACCCGTTTCGACTTAATATTCTTTGTAAGGAGATTTGGGTCGTTATTAACGGTCTCACTTTGCACATTAACCGGTTTAACATGCACGATACCATAAACACAATAAATAAATAGATATCACATAATATCTATCCTATGTGGTGATCATGGAATTATGGTTCAATGGGTCTCGAGCCAAAGAGACCCATTTAGCCATTTTAATGTTTTAATTATATGGACCTGCTCTTCACTTTTTCTTCAATCTTTGAACTCTTCAAAGACCGGGCCCAAAGAGCTCACCGGTTTAATGGCTCCTCCAATGGCTCCTCCTCTCTTGTAGTATTTACATCAATAATTGAAATACTATACTAAAATTACATTTCATAAAAATAAATATAAAAGGAAGGACGCAGCCTCCATTTAATAATTACATCCCCAAAAAGAATACCGTAATCATCATACATTCATCCATACAATAATCACAACATTTAGGGATTTTTCCATGATCACCACCCTTCCTTATGAGCCATAAATTCAAAATTTAAAGCTCTGGAAGGCATGCATAAAATTCTGCATATCACTTGTAGAATATAAACACAAAGTATAACAAATTACGGATTTTTTGATTCAAAATTGATTTAGTTCTAATTTTTGCTTAGTTGATTAAATTTATCATATAAATTAATCAACTTCTATAGGCCACATAAGAGTAAGAGAACCAATTCTCTTAACAAAATAAATTGCCCATTAGAACGCAAAAAACATATTTGAACTATAAATCAATTAAACGCACGAAAACGCCTAAGGTTGGCTCATACCACTTTGTTGGTATTTCATGAATCATGTATAAGAAAATTAACGAAATAAACGCAGCGGAAACAAAAGATAAATATTACACATGATTCTCCTTAGGCGTTGTTCGTGCGTTTTAATAAAAATCTAAACATAAAAGGGAGTTAAACGAAATACCTCTCGAAGTGCACTTTGAAACGAGTCGGTTCGGTTGTTCTACAATTTGAGTCCCACAAGCGTCGGACCTCTAGTTCAGACACACCAACAACGAACGTCGAACGGAGGAGAGAACTTTCGGATATCCACAACTTCGATCGTGCTAGCAATCACGTGGAAAGAATCCGTCGTATTCTTGATGTATAATAGTCACGGCCCGAACGAGAGAATTGTTTCTCTTCCTCGTGTCTCAAAGACACAAGAACACACGCACACTTTTTCTCAATATTCAGCAACTAGAGAACTCTAAATATTTGTTCATGGTGAAGAGCGGATCCGAACAAGAAGACAATACACACGAAGTCTTTTTCAATTTTTCAGCAGCTCTTTTACACTCGTCCCTCACTCATTTTATATCAAAAATGACCAGCAACGGTTGCTGATCAATGGACGATCAGCAACCGTTGCTGATCGTCCATAGTGGACGATCGTGCATGAGTGGTTGCTCATGCACGACCATCGTGCATGAGCAACCGCTCATGCACGATTGTGGCATGGTGGTCAGCGGTTGCTGACCATCAATGCTACGTGCATAATGGTCAGCAACCGCTGACCATTATGCTCGTGCATGTGCACGAATTCGTGCACATGCATGAAGCTTTTTTTTTTTTTTTTTAATTATTTATTAATAAGTTAATTTAGGGCATACTACTAACAGATTCTACATCTCCAAAACAATATCTGAAACCATGGCTTGAAGAGTGAGTTGTGAGGCGACTCGGGAATGTGGTCATGGCCTTTAATTTTTCAGTGCCAATGTTTGACCCAAGTGGTCCTGTAAAGAACACAATTTGAACTTTCGTTTTCATCTGGGAAAGTGGCTGCCGATCAAGGTGCAGCTTTTAATTCAAGCATCTATGCAATATTGGAAGAACAGCGTGGCCAATGAACAAGTAATCTAACATTGGCTGTACTGCTAAGATTATGAAGTTTGTCAATTTACTCCTCCTCATAAAGAAAAAACTTGAGTATATTTCTAATGACGGGTAAATGTCAATTCACGGTTTTGATGCAGAAACCTTCAAATACTTCTCCATCCTTGATTCTTGAAGTGCACCTCTCTAAGAGAGTGCTGGCATAAATCCACTTCTGCAGACAAACAAGCTTCTTGATTAGGAAAGAATGATGAATTTTTGCCGATCGCCTTCTTGTTACTATCTGCGCAAAATTTCCTTGCGTCTACAAAGTTCCACACTGATGGTCTGCTCAATACCAGTCTCGTCATCATCATAGCCATCTAAATCACTGTGAACTGATTCTGCGGACCACCTCCAAGAATATTCTGTTCTGCATGTCTCTATTATCGTACCATGGTCGACTACTGACCTGAGTGGTGCGAGTGTTGTGCCAATACCTTCTCGCCATCACGGCCCCATGCGATGCTACCGCCTCGTTAAGAATGGAAGTATCTTCCGCGGTGCGTGGTCCCTGATTTGATTCTGAATTATACTTGAAGATCGTTCTGTGGATGTGGATTGGCCTTGTCGTTCCCGATCAAGTCATTCACAAGTCCCTTTCTCTTTCTTTTTCGCGGTGTGTTTTTTGCTCATCACATTTGGACCATCCCGCCTCTCAAAGCGGACAAGAAAGCTCCCTCTAAATTAGCAATTTCGCATCTTCTGATTGGTTTTCACATTGCTTTTAGACAGTTTGGTCCTGTTTGATAACATTTTTATTTCTTTATTTTTCTATTCTTTTATTCCTTGAAACATAAAAAGAATAAAAATCTGTTTAATAATATCAACTAATTTTTCTATTCCTCAAAATAGATTAGTAGCAAGGGAATAAATTGGAATAGAAACATGAAGTTTTTTTTTTTTTTGAAAAAAAAAAACCTACTTATTTGTTCCCAAAAACACAAAAATGTAATTTTAGAAAAATAATCTCAACATAATCTAATGTTCGTCTTTATACAATCAACACAAGGTTCAGTCTCCTAACCCGATCCGAGTTCCCATTTTTTGAAATAAAAAATAAAATAAAATACAATAAAAATTAGGAAAAAAATCAGAAATTAGATTTTGAGTAGTTTTACTAAATTTTAATGTTAATTTCAATTTAGAATTAGTTTAGCATAAAAATGTGAAAATATTTTGATGAAAATTGGATTCAAAATTGAAAAGCTTTTAGGCTTTACTATATGGATTTTTAAGTGTCGTTTTTTAGAGATAATGCTAGATTGCGAAAGCTTGGTGACTCCAAGCAACTTATGCTTTTCTTCTCAGAAGGTCTATACATTTATCTATAGACCTTTTGTCGTTCTCAATGAGGTCATTCCCAAGTTCCTTCCCCTTTCTATTTTGTAATGTGTTCTTAGCTCATCACATTTGGACCATCCTGCCTCTCAAAGCACTCAAGAAAGCTACCTCTAAATTAGCAATTTCGCATCTTCTTATTGATTTTCACATTGCTTTTAGACAGTTTGGTCTTGTTTGATAACATTTTTATATTTTTATTTTTCTATTATTTTATTCCTGGAAACAGAAAAAGGAAAAAATATGTTTAATAATGTTAGCTAATTTTTCTATTCCTCAAAACATATTAGTAGCAAGGGAATAAATTGGAATATAAACACAAAGTAAAAAAAAAATACTTATTTGTTCCCGAAAACACAAAAAATGTCATTTTAGAAAAATAAGCTCAACATAATCTAATGTTTGTCTTTATACAATCGACACAGGGTTCAGTCTCCTAACTCGATCCGAGTTCCCATTTTTGAAATAAAAATAAAATACAATACAATAAAAAAAATTAGAAATTAGATTTTTAGTAGTTTTACTAAATTTTAATGTTAATTTCAATTTAGAATTAGTTTAGCATAAAAAAATGTGAAAAATATTTTGATGAAAATTGGATTCAAAATTGAAAAGCTTTTAGGGCTTTACTATATGGATTTTTAAGTGTCGTTTTTTTAGAGATAATGCTGGATTGCGAAAGCCTGCTAACTCCAAGCAACTTTTGCTTTTCTTCTCAAAAGGTCTTTTGTCGTTCTCAATCAGGTCATTCACAAGTTCCTTCCTCTTTCTATTTTGTAGTGTGTTCTTAGCTCATCACATTTGGACCATCCCGCCTCTCAAAGCACTCGAGAAAGCTACCTCTAAATTAGCAATTTCACATCTTCTTATTGATTTTCACATTGCTTTTAGACAGTTTGGTCCTATTTGATAACATTTTTATTTCTTTATTTTTTTGTTCTTTTATTCCTTGAAACAGAAAAAGAACAAAAATATGTTTAATAATGTCAGCTAATTTTTCTATTCCTCATTACAAATTAGTAGCAAGGGAATAAATTGGAATAGAAACATGAAGTATAAAATAATAATAATAATAATAATAATAATAATAATAATAATAATAATAATAATAATAACCAACTTAATTTTTCCTAGAAACACAAAAAATGTCATTTTAGAAAATAAGCTCAACATAATCTAATGTTTGTCTTTATACAATCGACATAAGGTTCAGTCTCCTAACCCAATCTAAGTTCCCATTTTTCAAAATAAAAATAAATAAAATACAATAATTAATTAATAATTAATTAATTAGGAAAAATTGAGAAATTAGGTTTTGAGTAGTTTTACTAAATTTTAATGTTAATTTCAATTTAGAATTAGTTTAGCATAAAAAATGTGAAAATATTTTGATGAAAATTGGATTCAAAATTGAAAAGCTTTTAGGGCTTTACTATATGGATTTTTAAGTGTCGTTTTTTTAGAGATAATGCTGGATTGCGAAAGCTAGGTGACTCCAAGCAACTTTTGCTTTTCTTCTCAAAAGGTCTATACACCTATTTATTGTAATGCTTAAAGATTTACTATCAATCTCCTCATATTGTGAGTTGTAAACCAACGAGACTTTCCGTTACCATTTCCAAGGGGAAAGTATAAAAAAATTCATAAACCTATTATATTGGTACTAATTAACTCATAAACAATTTTGCATTGGTACCAATTCAGTTCATTCAGCTAATTTTGGCCGGTTGGTGCTGACGCCCAGGGTCATTGGTGAGGTGGATTCGCTCAAATCTGGGCGAGGCCATGGTGGCCATCGCCAAGCCGGAGGCTCGTTGACCACTAGCGAGGGCCGCGATGGCCTCACCAATCACGGGCAAGGCCGCCATTGCCCACGGCAAGGCTAAGGCGAGGCTGACATTGCGCAGATCCGGGCGAAGCCGCCTCACCCGCAGCCTTGGGTGAGGGCCGCGACCTCGGTGAGAGCCAGTGGTTGATGAGCCTCTGGCCTTGCGATGGCCACTGGCGAGGCTACCTTCACCAATCGCGGGCAAGGCCACCTTCACCTGAGGCAAGGCTAGGGCGAGGTTGGCCTCACCCAAATTTGGGTGAAGTTGCCTCACTAGTGGCCCTAGGCGAGGCAAGGCGAGGGCCCCGGCCCTCGTTGGCCACCACGGGGACATCCGAGGAACAAGGGAGAAAAGAAAATGGACAAAAAAATTAATAAACAATTCGAACAAAATAAAATAATTATTTAAGAAATTGCCACTTTAGCGTCTGGCCATCAGCATGCATCCACGTCGGTGCCAATTGGCTAAAATTGGCTAGATGGACTGAATTGGTACCAATACGAAAATGTTTAAGACTAAATTAATTCAATTAAAAAGTTGATGACTAAATTGGTACAAATATAATAATAAGACTTTTTTCATACTTTTCCCCCATTTCAACCATTTATCTTTAACTAACTATTATATTGGTTTTCTTAGGTCATTTTAGAATATCTTGATCAATTAAATCATTACAAAATTCCAATATTATCTAAACATGAATGTTATGTCTCTTTATAATTAAATAAAAAAATTGGGGTTAGAAATTTTTAGGATCATACCAAATGCATTTTTGTTCTTTCTCTATTTCGGAAATCTAAATTTTGTGTAGTTATCAAACGCATTCTTTTGCGCAGAAACTTGTCCAAAGAGAACTATTTTTGAACATAAATTTTTCTCGAAAATAAAATGTTATCAAACACAACTTAAATACCAATCAAGAGGCCAAACTCTAGAAATTTAATTTAAATGTGTCAACAGCTACAGTTGTGGGGACTATATAGGTCTCGAGGCCATCATAGCCGTGGAAGAAGCTTGGTCCCTATCTCAAATGCGAGATTCCTTTGTTACACTAATAATGAATTCTACATGGCCAAGTCCCTATAGGGAGAGCTTTCATATTGCCCTTCAGTGGCATCGCTTTCTCTAAATTAAAATCACAATGAATGACACTAGAGGAAGATGACTTTAAGTATGTGGCCGAGAAAAAAGATGTGTTTGCACACTGGCCCTTTTAATTGTTACAAAAATAGATGTTTGATCAATATCTCCTCCGCTTCGCCCTTGACCTCCTTGATAGTGACCTTGGTCTCGACTTCAACTACAATCTTGATTAGTCTCTCGAATTTGCACAGGATCTCTACTCTGCTCCTTCTCATCTCCGATGGTCAACCAAGTTTATAACAACAGAGAGTCGCCTACAAGTCGGAGATGCACAAATGTGAATCGAAAATTATCAACCATGGATTAAATGCATTAAAATCTTTAAAAGCTACCAATATGTTAGATTATACTAAAATCACGTTCAATCGATTTTAACCACGAAATTGAATTTATTTTTGGGAATTGAACGTTCGAGTGTGTCATGATTCATTTTTAGGATGCCGTCTCATCTTTTGGAGAAATTTCGTTGAGTTTGGAATTTTCGCGAAAAATCAATTTTGGACAAAAATAAATTATGGAAATTCGTATGGGTTGCTCTAAGGGGTTTATTGGCGGCCAAAATTGCTTTGTTTGGAAAGAAATGAGAGGAAATTAGCCATTGGAAGGAGCCTTGACTTCTTGGCTGAAGACTTTGAGGTCAAATGCACTTGAGTGCATGACTATTTCCCTTGGACTCCCATTGGCCCTCACCTTGACTTAGTTTTTCCCCTCTCTCCCTCCTTGTGCGTGAACTTCAGCCAGCCAAACCCCCACCCCTTCTTCTTCTTCTTCTTCTTCATTTCCATTTCCCTTGGTGCCGCAAGCCTCCAATAGCTAGCCAGCCCACGCTGTTGTCTTCAGTCTAGCATCGCACCACCTTCAGCTTGCCACCGCCAACCCGTGTCCGCCTAGCAACCCCCGTCTTGAGCTACCGCCCACCTCAACTCAACTCTATCCTATTAAGGAAATCCCCTATGATGTTTTGAAGATGACAAAATAAATCAAAGGCTACTGACGTGTTTAATTGTTGAGTAACATATTATACAGATGATAGAATATGTAAAGGATATTATCCAAAGTTTATTAGAAGATTTCAGACTTATGTGTCAAAGTTTGAAGATTGCCAGCCTTTAGTATCAAAGTGTATTCTACATCAGAAGTTTGCCAACTATGACAAATTCCAGACTGAACATGAATGAAGAACCAGAAAACAGACTCTATACTGAAGCTGGACTTATTTAGACTGTGTTCGAACCTTAAGGTTAAATCTGTTCAGAAGTAGATTATGCTCAGACTCAGATTGTAAAGTCTATTGCTCTTAGACTTTACATCCAAAATGAGACCAAACGTAACACAAGCTCTAAATATATAATGGCTAGTGATCTGATTCAGATTTTACATCAAGATTGATTTGATTGACTCAATCTAATTGATTGACAATTGGATCTTGAAGATAAGAACTTTCTATACAGAAAAACTCTACTTATGGAAATCAAGATTCTATTTGTATGGACGATTAGAATCAATTTGGGATTCTACTTCTATCACTTAACGGCTACCAAATCTTCTAGATACAAATCTGTCCAATAAGTAGATTGGGAGACGATCCTCGAGATACTGTCCAACGGCTAGTTTGGAAGTGGAGGAGTATTTAAGGAGATCGAGGACCAGTGAGCAAGTAAGAGACGGAGCGTAGAATTTATAATTCTAAAGTCTGAGCGACTTTCGATCATACATTTGTCTTTAGTGAGCTTAAACGTTTGTGATCGTGAGAAAAATACCAAAAGAGTGATTTAGTGAGATAATATGATCTACTACTAAGTATTTGCATTCAAAGTTGTAATCTCTTGTTGATTGCTAGTGGAATCCAGCCAAGAAGGCCGTTAGCGTTGAAGAGTGGATGTAGGTTTGATCTAAGCCAAACCACTATAAACTTTGTGTTCTTATTCTCTTCCCCGAATCTCTTTATTTTGTTCGTAGTTCTATTTAATTGCTAAAGTTTGAACTTGCTCAAAGTCTATTGTTCTTTAGACTCAGTTTCAAAAGCAAAATATTTTACTACGTTTAGTGAAAATATCTCTTCACACTTATTCACCCCCCTCTAGGTGTTCATACTAGCACTTTCACGTCCGACGCCCTCCACAGTCTACACCACCTCACACTCCCATCACCAAACCATCAAATCAGTCAGCCCTGTCCATCCGCCAGCCACCTGCTAGCTTTGTCCAGCCACCTCAACCAACCCACTCGACCACCCGACCAGCTTAGCCCTTCCATAGAACCGCCCCTTCAGCCGTGAGCTTGCTGGGTTGATTTTAGCCCTAGTCAAGCCTCCGTTGGAGAAATGGTTGTCTTGGGATCTCACCGCCGTCACCGTGAACTCATTGCTATTGAATTCCAGTGAGTTAGCTCCCTAATCCCGGATTTGGTGGTTAATTACACTTAGTAGGTTAGGTTAGTGGTTAATCTAGCTAGAGTAACTAGTTAGTTAGGATTGGTTAGTTTAGTTAGGTTAGTTTGGTTAGGTGATTAGTTTAGTTAGTTAGCCTACCCTAGGTTAGATTAGTTAACTTGGGTTAGTTAGTTAACCATGGTTAGGTTAATTAACCATGATTAGTTTAATTAAGTTGGATTAATTTAATTAATTGTAATTAGCGTAAATAGTGATAGGATAGCCGTTTCGTGAAATTTTACGCTGATTCTCATGGTTGAATTTATATGTGGAATTGATTGCTTATTTGTGCAATTGAGTACTTGTGGTCATTATGGATTATTATTGCAAAATTTGATTTTTATGGTATTTAAATAGAAAGAATACCGAGTGTTGATTTTTTACGCCAAATTTTTATGTATTATATAAAATCATGGAATTTTGAAATGAGAGCGTACTACGTTTATTGGTTCGATTTAAATACGTGACCACGCATGATTATTTTACCGAGATTTTTAATATAAATGAAAATTAGCCAAGTTCATTATTTGAAAACGAGGCATTTGAACACGAAGCATGGTGTCCTTGGTTAACCTAAATTTATGCGGGGTAGTGAGCCTATCCTAATGCGTTTATGCGGGACAATGCCTGATTAAATTCGAATGCCCCATGTCAACAGATGTTGATCGCGGTGGAGACTGAGTCGATGCTCCTTTATGGAATGCTGTCTTAATGCGTTTACGCGGGACGATGCCGTGCTCGATGGGGCGAAACAACGCCCGCTTATGCCGGATCACCACCAATTGTTGAGTTGGCCGTGGCCGATGGGTCGTAATAACTGGAACACGCCTAAGTGGTTGTGATGGCTGCACCTGATTATGGGGCAAAATTGTTTGGCACGGAATGAGACGTGTCATAACGGTTTTACCTTATAATCAGCATCAATGTGATTATTTGAAAGATAAATTGAGGTATTTCTACTATTAAATACATTTGATGTATGCATATGATATATGTGACGCACTAATATGCAGGAACGTGCTGAGTCGAGGTAAGTTGATGCCTGTTTAAGCTACCTCTAAGTGAATTTGTGTCCTAATCGAGGTTTAAGGTATTGATTCACCAAGATTTATCTCACTCTGTAGTGCTTAACCCTTTTTAGGGACGTAGCGTGAAGATTTGCCAAGTGTAGATGTGGTGAGCGCATGATGCGACACCTTTTGGCTGGCCCTATCGCTAGTGGAGTGTAGGTTACCTATGACTTTCTTTTGAGACCGACTTGTGAATATAAACTCCTAGGTTAATCCGGTATGTTTATAAAGTGTGGTTTGTGAAAAAGCCTTAGCATGTTTTACTATCCCTGTGTTTGATGGTTGTCCGGGTGTTTATTTAATTCGCTTCCGCATGTGTTTAATCGAAAGATAAAAAGAAATGGTCGATGACGCGTCTTGGGAACATCGCATTTCAGTCAACCATCGAGGGATGTGTACGTACTCAGGGTTCGGGCGTGACACGTGGACAATTTTCAATAATATTATAATAAATTTTTTAATTTTCTTTTCTTTTCTCTTATTTTTTATTTTATTCTTTTTTGTTTTTTTTTTCTTTTCCCTTCACCAATCATCACTAGGCCTCATTAATGGCTAGTAGAGGTCGCCACCCTCATCAACCTTGGGCGAGGGACATCTATGCCTAGACTAGCGAGGGGCTACCCTCGCCTAGACTAGTGAGGGGCTACCCTCGCTTGGCTAGTCGAGGGTGGCCCTCACCTAGGTGGGCGATGTAGGCTGCCTTTGCCTGGGCAAGGGATTGCCACCCTTGCCAAGGCAAAGGTTGCCCTCACCAGCCTAAGCCTGGGCATCCCTTGTCCAAGGCCGATAAAGGTGGCCCTAGCTTGAGGCTAGTAGTCGGCAACCTCTATCGGCCATCAATGAGGCTTGATAGTGGTTGGCAAAGAGAAGAGGGGAAAAAATAAAGAAGGAAAAAAGGAAAAAAAAAAAATGAAAAGAGAAAAAGGAAAAAATAAATAATTGAAAAAAATTAAAATATTATTAAAATTGTCCACATTAGCTTGATCGTGCCACATAGGAAAGCCAATATCCTCTTCACGATTTGTGGCCAAAATTAGTTCGATGTACTCAATTGACAAAACACGAAAATGTTTTAGAACTCAATTGGCAAAATTGAAATACTTAGAGTTGAATTGGGAAAATTACAATAGTTTAAGACTTTTGAACGATTTCCCCCAAGTACGAGAGAGAGTAGGATGAATTGATCATAAAGGAATAACTTTTCAATACAAGGATTCTATTGCTGCCTCTGCCTCTTGTTCTCCCATTTTTCTTTTTTCTTTTGTGTGTTGTCAATGGATTAACGAGTTTCATTGGCAAAACATATCTCATGCAAGAGTTAATTTTTACACATGACTTGATTGCAATTCGAAACATAATTTTTACTTATCATTTAAGAGTATCAAAGTCGTGACCATTTGATACTCCAATTTATTTTGTGATGTACTAAAACAATGGTGTGGTTACCGAACTAATTGACTTAGAAATAAACATCCCAATAGCTAAGTTTCTCTCAAATTTCCATCCCAAAGTAAGGGACGTACATTTGCTGACCAAGGCCCATGATGAACTATACACAATCATAGCCATTGAAATTTGTGGAATTTGAGTGAAAATCACGGGACTGATAGCTTTGGTTGGCTCTAGTCCATGCTGCTTGTGATTGGACCGTGTCTAAGATAAGAATTTCCACCCCAAAATACACACCACATCAACATTAGTAGTGTCTCCTACATTGTTATCAATAATTATTTAAGAGAAGAGAATTGGACGTGAAAACAAGTAATTATTTTATATGAAAAGAAGTGATTATTGACATGAAAAGAAGTGATGATTGAGCATGAAAAGTGGTGATGGTTCCAATAGGTACTTACTTTTTAGAGATGTGTTGTTTTTCTATTATCACATATTGTTTTTTTTTTTTTAAACTTTCTCTTCTTCATAATACTCTATTGTTCATATTTATCTCTTCTTATCTTTTATTGCAAAAGTTTAATAACACATTTAAGATGAAATTCTAAAAGGAAATTATAAGAAAAATAAGAGAAAGTAAGAGAAAATGGAAAATAAAGAAAAAAATGAAAAAAATACATAAATATTTGAAAAAAATTAGAATATTATTAAAATTATTTACGGCAATGCCAACCATACCACGTAGGACAGCCAATGTCCATGTTAGCAATTTTCGACCAAAATTAGCTAGATAGACTCAATTGGTAAAATTGAAAGATTTATGATTGAATTGGCAAAAATGTAATATGTTATGATTTTTTGGATAATTTTCCCCAGATACCTATCCAAAATACCTCACATATATAAAATAATTGCAAGAAGTGTGGAAAAATTAGATGATAAATGGAGGTTCATCTAGCTTGCTAGCATACAGCAAAGGGAATCACTACTAGTCCATTGATGCATTAAACGATGAAGCATCATGGAAGCCCCCCGAGCACTATGTCAAAGCTCTTCCAATTGCAATGGCATCGTTAATGAAATTGTTGATGCTTTCAATTATTGGAGCACATCATTCCTTCTCGATGATCCCGGCTATACTTGGTCCTCTGACAAACCTCTGAAACTCCTGAAACTTTGAATCGTTTCAGGATGATATCCACTCATCACGTCCAAGGAACTGAAAAGAACCTACGTAGAATCATTTGCATAGGTAAAATGTAAAAACAGAACAGGTTACAGAAACGAGTTTACGTTTAACATTTTCGAAAAAGAAACTTAAAAGGTCCTCTCACCTTGTGACTTTGATGTTGCAGCGGACGAAGGCAGATTCTACATCTCCAAAACAATATCTGAAACCATGGCTTGAAAAGTGAATTGTGAGGCGACTCAGGAATATGGTCATGGCCTTTAATTTTTCAGTGCCAATGTTTGACCCAAGTGGTCCTGTAAAGAACATAATTCGAACTTTCGTTTTCATCTGGGAAAGTGGCTGCCATTCAAGGTGCAGCTTTTAATTCAAGCATCTATGCAATATTGGAAGAACAGTGCGGCCAATGAACAAGTAAGCTAACATTGGCTGTACTACTAAGATTATGAAGTTTGTCAATTTACTCCTCCTCATAAAGAAAAAACTTGAGTATATTTCTAATGATGGGTAAATGTCAATTCACGGTTTTGATGCAGAAACCTTCAAATACTTCTCCATCCTTGATTCTTGAAGTGCACCTCTCTAAGAGGGTGCTGGCATAAATCCACTTCTGCAGACAAACAAGCTTCTTGATTAGGAAAGAATGATGAATTTTTGCTGATCGCCTTTTTGTTACTATCTGTGCTAAATTTCCTTGCGTCTAGAAAGTTCCACACTGATGGTCTGCTCAATACCAGTCTCGTCATAGCCATCTAAATCACTGTGAACTGATTCTGTGGACCACCTCCAAGATCGTTGCTTCTTTTAAGGGACAAAAGCTTGGTTAGCTCTTCTGTGGCTTTCGAACTTCTGTGAAATCGGATTTCTGCTTGAGATTTTGGTTTTCCCGGCTAACCCTGAAATCAGTTTTCCCAAAAGTCCCATTTGCAAGTAATCCATGCGGCAAGTCGGTGAACTCTTTTCATTGTTCTATATTAACCTGATTTGAACTATTTAGGTTTAACATGACATTATATTCTGCCAATGCAGGAGATGACATGAAGTTCATGTATATCTACGTAATTTGGTATACTCTCAACAAAACTCGTGCTCTCCAGAAGTGGAATAAGGACGAATTCCACTGAATTCCTCCAAATTATGAAGTATGTTGATTGGAAAAGTAGGCACTTTTTATAATGACACAAAAGCTGTAGGCTCCGAGTAGACTCCTGGTCATTGTAATCAAGATCATGTAGTCATGTAAGGAAATGAGAAGCACGTTCACTGGCCATAGAAGCCCCCATTCACAGCGCAGTTGGCAAGTGCAATGTACATATGGCAACATGGCATTCGCCAGTGGAGAGAAACAGATCAAAATGAGAGTATGGTAAGCTTCTTAACTTTCTCATCTTTTGCGATGTACATAATGAGTTAAGTATTATTATTTAGAAAGACATGCCAAAATAGTGCTTCCAGTTACGGGCTACTGGAACTGCTTAGGCTTAAGGAGTAGATGACTCCTGTCTCGCGTTCAGCTTGGTCTGCATCCAGCTGAGCAAATGATCCAAAGAGGAGGTTGTTACACTCTCCACCTCTTAACAGAATAGCGTCCTCGCTATGGCCACACGGCATCAGAACAGCATTCGAGCTGTGGTCCCACACGCGGTCGGGAGTCGGCTCTGATACCACTTGTAACATCCCAGGCCCCACTGTGTAATATTGTCCGCACCTCCCTCCCTAGGCGATGTGGGACAAGAGAGGAGGTTGTTACACTCTCCACCTCTTAACAGAATAGCGTCCTCGCTATGGCCCCACGGGCACGAACAAGATTCGAGCCGTGGTCCCACACGCGGTCGGGGAGTCGGCTTTGATACCACTTATAACATCCCGGGCCCCACTGTGTAATATTGTTCGCTTTGGGTCACCCGCCCTGGTGCGGACGCACCGCCATCCCAACCGTGGTCTTTTCTCTCACGGCTTTAAAACGTGTTACATTAGAGGGACCAAAGCCTTATAAGCATACCAAGACCTCCCTCCCTAGGCGATGTGGGACAAGAGAGGAGATTGTTACATTTATACTTTCATCTTGAATCAGAGGATTGTGGAGTGTCTGGGATGGAGGCGCTGAAGGTGACCGAGTTACCTCGATTGCGGCCCATTCTTGCCAAATGACTCACGAAAATAAATTGGATAAAGTCAAATTATAGGAGACGTGACGAACAGTAACCAATAAAAGCGTCCGACTTGAGATGCCAAGATGATATGGATGAGGCGGGTTCTACATCTCCAAAAAGATATCTCAAACCAAGGGTTGACAGATCAATTGTCGCCTAACTGTTTTAGGATTTTGCTATTCGCCATGCATATCTGGCTATGTTTGATTCAGCAACGTAGACGTGTCATTACATCTTCACTGAAAATATTTGACCCCGGTGGTTCCCTGAATGTAGGACTTATGTTCGTCTAGGAAAGTTGCTGCCAATCAAGACATAGCTTTTGGCTAAAACATTTATACAGCGACCGGAAGTGGCAGCACCAAAGTTGAGCAAGTAAGCCAAGAGTGGCTGTACTACTAAGACTACGAAATCCGTTGATCCACTCCTTGTAATGCAACTCCTTACAGTCGAATCTGTTTTGACCAATTTTCTGATATCTTCCCCGTTGTTTTTTCCTCTACTAATTATGGCAGCGGTTTATGCCAAAGTATTTCTGTTGGAGAAATCTTTCCAGAAGATTTTGAAGCTGACAAAACATTTCTATCAGTCTAGTCTTGATAACATTGGTTTAAAGTCTCAAGACTTTGTAATCTCAAGACTCAAGACTCAAGACTCAAGACTCAAGACTCAAGATTATTCTCACCGACGTCTTTCTAATCCAAAGTGGCATAGGATATCCGGTCGAAGTATATGGTTGGGGATTTGATCCAATCCTCTGGAATAGATCCCTTGGTTGGATAATCATTTCGGATTCTTTTGATTCTTATCTAAGATCAATTGAAGATCGATGGTCGACGAAACATTCTTGGAATGTTCTATTCTTGGAAACCAAAATCCCTGATTGTATGGGCGAACAGATTGATGGGCTATCATCGATTCCTTAAATAGCTTGGATGATCTTCTTAATTGATTCCGTCCAACGGGTAGATTGGAGGAATTCCTTTGGTAAGTGCCAACGGCTATGATAGCATAAAGGAGTATAAAAGGAAGACGTTCTAGTTGTTTTAAGTGTGTGATCGATAGATAAATTCTAGAGTCTGAAGAACCTTGATTGTTAGTCGAGACAGTTCGAGCGAAATTGTATACACAGAGAGTGTTTGTACTTGGTGATACCTTGAGCGAGTGTAGTAGATCATCTACATCGAGAAATCAAGGAAGATCAACACCGTAACATCTCTTTGTTCATAGTGGAATCCAGCCAATCGGCTGTCGGTGCGAAGAGTGGACGTAGGCTTGAATCAAGCCGAACCACTATAAACCTCGTGTTTAATTCTCTCTTTCCTTTACTCAGTCTTACGATTGATTTTTTAATACTTTGTCTGTTTAAGTATTGCGCAAACTGCAAGAAAATTTTCATAAACCTATTCACCCCCCTCTAGGTACTTGTACTAGCATTATCAATTGGTATCAGAGCCTGTGTTCTTACTTTATTTGAAGTGTTTTACTTCTCAGTAAAAGATCCATGGCTAGTATGCTAGCACCAGGGCTGGTGGAAGGGCAAAGCAATACAAGACCACCCTACTTTGATGGAAAGGATTACAACATCTGGAAAAACAAGATGAAAGCTTTTCTACGATCAAAGGATCCTCTGGAATGGGATGTGGTGGAAAGAGGAATTACTCCTACCGCTGCATCAGCATCCGAAAGAGGGAAAGATACCGTTGAACCCGGTGAGTGTCTCAAGAAGAGATAAACAAGAGACAAGCACTCGATGCAAAAGCAATTTACTCTTTATATTGTGCTTTATCACCAACTGAATATAACAGAATATCTTCTTATGATACAGCAAAAGAAGTCTGGGACAGATTACATATCACCTATGAAGGGACAGACCGAGTGAAGGAGACCAGAATCAACATTCTCCTTGGTCAATATGAAGCCTTCAAAATGAAACAAGGAGAATCTATAACCGACATGTTTAGCCGTTTTACGATATTGTCAATGGCCTTGAGAATCAAGGACAGAAAATTTCTGATCCTATGAAGGTGAACAAGCTACTTTGCGTGGACTCTCCAAGGATTGGAATCATATAAAGACTTCAATAAGAGAGACGCAAAGAATTATGCCATTATCTGTAGACGAGCTGATTGGAACTCTTTAGTCTTATGAAGTGGAACGAATTAATGAAGACGAAGATCCAAGAGGTAAGAAATCCATTGCATTAAAATCTAACGATGATTTACGATGATACTGGACTCAAGAAGATCTGGATGATGAGGAGCTTGCTCTTATGATTAGAAGGTTCAGAAAGTTGAATAGAAAAGGAAGAAGGTTCAACTCAAGGAAACAAAGTCTTCAGAAACAGCAAACCAAGTTTGTTGATAATGAGGAACCAAACAAAGATGTAGTTTGCTTCGAATGTAAGAAAAAGGGACACATCGACCAAATTGTCCTCTCCTGAAGAAGAAGAAAAGAGGAAAACTGAAAAGTCTCGAAAAGCTCTCAAAGCCGAAACTTGGAGCGATACAGAGTGTGAAGAAAGTGATGAGGAATATGCTAACCTATGTCTGATGGCACAATCAGACTCAGACTCTGGATCAGACTCAGACAGTGAATGTGAGGTCTCTGTCAAAAAGAAAGTGAAGTGGTATCTTGACAGCGGATGTTCAAGACACATGACAGGAGACTCAAATTGCTTCATAAAGATTGTTCAAGTGAATGGTGGAAAAGTTTCATTTGGTGGAAAAAAGCAAAGGAAGCATTGTGGGTTTTGGAACCGTGAAAATTGGAAATCTCACAATAAGCAATGTCTCTCTAGTGGAAGGACTCAACTACAATCTTCTAAGCATTAGCCAATTGTGTGATACTGGTTTCAAGATCTCCTTTCAAGAAGGCACGTGTTGGAATTAGCAAAGACTCAACTCGAGTCTTTCATGGGTCGAAGACATGGAAATATCTACCTTCTTGATGTAAAACCAAATGAAGCACAATGCTTAATCTCAATTCAAGATGAAGCAGTCTTATGGCACGTAAAGCTTGGCCATGTCAATATGAAACAATTAGCCAAAATCTCATCAAAGAAGCTTGTTCGAGGTCTACCTAAATTGCCATACCAAAAGTCTCGATTCATGCACTCCATGCATTCCGGGGAAAGGGTAAGAAATTCATTTAAGCAAATAAACCATGTTTCTACTAATCATGTACTACGGTTACTTCATATGGATCTCTTCGGACCAACCGTAACCCGAGCATTGGAGGTAAGAAATATTGCCTAGTAATTGTGGATGATTACTCCCGTTTTACTTGGGTATATTTTCTTTCAAGTAAGTCGAAACCTTTTCGTATTTTGAAAAATTTGCCAAAAAGGTTCAAAATGAAAAGGATGTGCAATTACAAGCATAAGAACAGATCATGGAAGTGAATTTGAAAATAAAGATTTTACGAAATTTTGTGATAAATCTGGTTTTAATCATATGTTTTCCTCTCCATATACTCCAGAGCAAAACGGAGTTGTGGAAAAAAGAATAGATCTCTTCAAGAAATGGCTAGAACACTTTTAATTGAAAGCAAAATTTCTTCACGATTTTGGGCTGAAGCTGTTTCAACAAAGATGCTATATTATAAATAGAGTCTTTTAAGACCTATTTTGAGAAAACCCCTATGAATTGTTCAAAGGTAAAGAGCCTATTGTTTCATACGTTCATGTGTTTGGTTGTAAATGCTTTATTTTGAAAAATGCAAATGATAGAGTTGGTAAGTTTGAAGAAAGATCAGATGAAGGCATCTTCCTTGGATATTCTACATCAAGCAAAGCCTACAGAGTCTACAACAAGAAAAGCCAGCTAGTGGAGGAATCAACGAATGTTAAATTCCGAGACTCAATGCAAGATGAATCCAGCCAGACTCAGTATGAAGAGTCTGAACCTACTCCAGACCTTCCAATGCTTACAACTCAAGAAGCATCTCAGTCTCTGGAAGTCCAACATCAAGAAGCACATGAAGATTCAAACAAAGAAAGAGATCATCAACTAGGAAGAACAACCAGTAACTGGAAGCATAAATCCAGTCATCCTAAAGATCTCATTATTGGCGAAATCAATGATGGAATCCGCACTAGATCAAAAAGGCATGAAGAATCTAGTGCTGTGGCTCTCATTTCTGAAATTGAACCAAAAAGCATAGAAGAAGCTTTATCTCGATGAAAGTTGGATCAAGCTATGCAAGAAGAACTCGAGACAATTCAACATCAATGATGTCCGGGAATTGACATCTAAACCAAAAGGTAAAACTGTTATTGGAACCAAATGGGTATTCAGAACAAGATGAATGAAGAAGGAAAAGTCGTACGAAACAAAGCAAGACTCGTGGCAAAAGGATATACGCAAGAAGAAGGAATAGACTATGATGAGACTTACGCTCCAAAAGAGCAAGGTTAGAAGCTATTCGCCTATTACTTGCGTTTGCTTGTTATAAAAATTTCAGGTTATTCCAAATGGACGTCAAAAGTGCATTCCTAAATGGATTCATCCATGAGGAAGTCTATGTGGAACAACCACCTGGGTTTGAAGACCCAAAGAAGCAAGACTCGCCTTTTAGACCGAAAAGGCCTTGTATGGTTTAAAGCAAGCACCTCGAGCATGGTACGACAGACTAAGTAAATTCTTATTACAGAATGGTTTTGTCAAAGGTAAAGTAGATACTACTTTGTTTATCAAAAAGGAAAGCAAAAGCTTTTTACTTGTTCAAATATATGTGGACGATATTATTTTTGGATCATCTAATGAAAGTCTATGCAAGAAATTTTCTAAGACTATGCGGGATGAGTTTGAAATGAGTATGATGGGAGAATTAACATTCTTTCTTGGACTTCAAGTTAAACAAATGAAGGAAGGAACTTTTATTCATCAAGAAAAATATGCGAATGACCTTGTCAAAAGGTTTGGATTGGAAAATTGCAAAAAGATCGACATACCAATGTCATGTTCTCAGAAGATAGACAAGGATGAAGAAGGGAAGAAAGTAGATCAAAAGCTGTACAGAAGCATGATCGGCTCACTTCTTTATCTTACTGCTTCTAGACCTGATATTTTGTTGAGTGTTTGCATTTGTGCTAGGTTTCAATCAGACCCCAGAGAATCCCATCTCAGTGCGGTAAAACGTGTTATCAAATACGTTGCCTCATCTTCAAGCATCGGTCTCTGGTATCCCAAGAAGGGAGACTTTAATCTTCTAGGATACTCAGATGCAGATCTGGCCGGTTGTAGAGTCGATAGAAAAAGCACCTCTGGAACTTGTCAAATACTTGGAAACAGGACAATGTCTTGGTTTTCAAGGAAGCAAAGCACTGTATCTCTCTCAACGACAGAAGCAGAGTATGTAGCTCTTGGAAGTCGCTGTTCGCAAATTCTCCTGGATAAAACAACAGCTACAAGACTTTGGGATTGAAGACTCATGCACAGAAATCAGATGTGACAACACCAGTGCGATCAATCTCACCAAAAATCCAATCCTTCATTCAAGAGCAAAGCATATTGAGATTCGACATCACTTCATTAGAGATCATATTCAAAATGGAGAAATCTCGATTCGGTTTGTTGATTCAAAGAGTCAACTAGCGGATATATTCACAAAGCCTTTGGAGAAAAAAATCAATTCAACATTATCCGTTCAAGACTCAACATTTTGAAGCTCGAAGAAGTTAAAGTCTAGAGACTCACCAACTCTAAGACTCTAATCTTTCAGACTTTAAATCCTCAGACTCAGACACTCGTGGCTATAGACTGTAAGTTGTACGAATTTTCGTTTAACTCAAAAAGTTTTTCTTTTCTCCAATCTTCAAAACCCTAAAAGGCACTCTCCTCCCGATCTTGTTTCTACTTTGCTTGTTCGTCTTCGAGAAAGTGGTCATTTTTCTTGGGAAAGCAAGTGAAGGAATCTTCCAGCGACAAAGAAAGATGTCTTCTTCGAGGAAATCATCAAGAATCGCAAGCAGGGGACCACAAAGAATGGAGAAGGGACCGACTCATTTCGATCTCACTGAGGAAGAAGACCTAACAAGTCAGCGACAAAGTCCGATTCGCTCTCATCCACGTCATTCAACGCCTCCCGCCCCCACAAGGTGCAAGTCATTCTCGGGGAAGAAGAGATAATCGAGGATGCGACCCAAAGAAGAGTCCAAAAGCCCTCCTTTATGTATAAACTCTATCGTGCGTTGAAAAGCACGGGTACTTCATTGAAATATATAGATGACTTCCTAAAGGACAAAAATTATGGGAATGAGTATCGTTTTTCAAGAAAATGGAGGAATTGGGAATTGCCCCGAAAGGAACAAGCAGAGGAAGCACTTGCGAACATTCCAAGTGATCCTCTTATGCCAGACAAAATTTAATTGAAGGGAACAATGATGACAGAATGTTCCTTGAATTTCAACCGAAAATGGGCGTGGCAAAGCAAAGGTGAAAGGAAATCGATGGATTTGTTCAAATCCAAAGATCAAGAAAAAGTGTATTCCAGCTGATGAAAAGAGGGGTGATAAACCCTAGAAGTGTCGATTTTGACTTCTTGGACGCCATCAACATAAACTTAAGAGAAAAGTTGAATTTGTTTCAACTTGAGAATTTTTGCTCGACTCAAGACGGGTATGCTCATCTCGACCGCTTATTTCTATTCAAATCTTAGCTTTCGGATGCGAATAGAATATCATTTAGTATACTAGACAAAGTCTACGTGGTAGATGTGAATATGTTGGCTGATATAGTTGGAGTTGAACGAGGACGTTATCTACCAATCAAAGTCTCACCTGCTCGTATTACTCTGGAACTTGTCAAAGATAGGGATGTAGAGAAGAAAGTTACCTATTCCAGGATGAATGCCATCAACATTGTGCTTCATAAGATTGTAATCAATTGTCTTAGACCAAAGTCTACGTCAAAGACTACTGTGTCTCATTCTGAAGCAAAGTTGATGTACGCGATCAACTCAGGACGGAAATTCTCTCTCCCGCACACTATTCTCTTCCATATGTACAGAGCAATGTCGAAAGACAAAGGACAATTGCCTTATCCTGGTCTGGTGACCAAGATCTTCAGACACATGAATATTGAACCGCCTCAAACACTTTGTGTTCAACCGTGTGATAAGATGGTGATAGGTTTGAAGATGTTATCGAAGATGCGTCCGAAAGAACTTTCCAAGGCAATGGAGAAATTCAGAGTGAAATCTCCCCGTTCAGTCTGCTTCAAAGAGAAAAGGAAAGGAGGCCATTGGAGCCCCATCGAAAAGAAGAAAAGATCTCTCATCTTGGAGGATGAAGATGAAGAGATCAAGATCCTACTATTCCCGCTCTGACAAGAACAAGACGTTCTGTGTCTCAACCTACAGAATTTCAGAAGAAACAGAGAGAAGAAGAAGAGCAAACCAAGAGCAGAGAAGAAGAAGAGCAGAGAGAGAGAAAGAAAGAAGATGAAGAAGAGAAAGAAAAGTCTGTCTGCTGAACTGAGAGAAGGGAAATCTAGAGCATGATCATCACTCTTCCCTTTGGATGTACTAGAGACAGGGGAGTTGGTGAGCATGAAAGGTCTACACCTCATGCCGAGATAGTGAAGGTCCAAGACAATCTTCGAAGACCCGTAAGAATTTCAGGTTTCTCAATTGCCTTCGAAGAAGGTGATACATCAACACCAAATCTGCAAGACTATACGTAAGCGCCATCGTATACATTTACTCCATCGAAAAAGCTGATGCAAATACTCGCATGCATACAATTCCGCAGATTTTCATCGTATCATGGATATTCTTCTCGGAAATGCGTGGCCAAATATATGCTCGAATGTGAAATTCAAGTCATGAAGAATGCTGGACAAGCATCTTCAAGAAACCGGAGGACAAGATGAAAGACCTTGCTCGCAAATTCAAGCCAATGCCAAAGGAGAGGAGGTAGCTCATCTAAGGGAGGACTTGAAGAGGCTAGAAGGCGTAGTCCAAGTCAATGGGAGAATTCCAGATCGTGCGCATTCCCAAGACATGACTCCTTTCACCCTCTTTTTAAATGATGACAAAAAGGGGGAGAACCAATTTGAACAAACATTATTTTAAAACTTTGAATATTTTGATTTTTGTGGTTATGTTTTTGAGTATGACTTGAGAACTTGAACTTGGGTGTGAGATCGAATGGTCTGTGGATTTTGATGCTTGACTGGTTGCATTTATATTAAGTATTGTTATATGGTATTACTCATGAAAGACTAACCAATTTTGCTGTGATGCGTAGTCCGGTTGTTTATTAATCTTTATGAGTTAGCCATATTGCTTGAGAAATGTTTTTGCAGGTCAAAGTTGTTCAAATCTACAAGAAAGTTTTGTCACCATCAAAAAGGGGGAGATTGTTGGAGAAATCTTTCCAAGATTTTGAAGCCGACAAAACATTTCTATCGCCTAGTCTTGATAACATTGGTTTAAAGTCTCAAGACTTTGTAATCTCAAGACTCAAGACTCAAGACTCAAGATTATTCTCACCGACGTCTTTCTAATCCAAAGGGCGTAGGATATCCGGTCGAAGTATATGGTTGGGGATTTGATCCAATCCTCTGAATAGATCCCTTGGTTGGATAATCATTTCGATTCTTCCGATTCTTATCTAAGATCAATTGAAGATCTCGATGGTCGACGAAACATTCTTGGAATGTTCTATTCTTGGAAACCAAAATCCCGATTGTATGGGCGAACAGATTGATGGGCTATCATCGATTCCTTAAATAGCTTGATGATCTTCTTAATTGATTCCGTCCAACGGGTAGATTGGAGGAATTCCTTTGGTAAGTGCCAACGGCTATGATGGCATAAAGGAGTATAAAAGGAAGACGTTCTAGTTGTTTTAAGTGTGTGATCGATAGATAAATTCCAGAGTCTGAAGAACCTTGATTGTTAGTCGAGACAGTTCGAGCGAAATTGTATACACAGAGAGTGTTTGTACTTGGTGATACCTTGAGCGAGTGTAGTAGATCATCTACATCGAGAAATCAAGGAAGATCAACACCGTAACATCTCTTTGTTCATAGTGGAATCCAGCCAATCGGCTGTCGCGTAAGAGTGGACGTAGGCTTGAATCAAGCCGAACCACTATAAACCTCGTGTTTAATTCTCTTTCCTTTACTCAGCCTTACGATTGATTTTTTAATACTTTGTCTGCTTAAGTATTGCGCAAACTGCAAGAAAATTTTCATAAACCTATTCACCCCCCTCTAGGTACTTGTACTAGCATTATCAATTTCTTAACCAATGATGCTCGAGATGCATTTCTGGGATAGATTTTCTTGTGAATTATTGTACTCAAAAGATGCACCATGAAAAAGAAGGGTTAGCTAACTAATTTTTTTAGTTTCCAATGATACTTTGTGCTGAGAATAAAACGGCACAAAATTATGATAATAAAATGAGGACACGGATAAACGACCTCCTTCTTATCTGATGGTACAAGATAGGGCTTTGCAAGAATCTCTAACTAAATATTACATCTGGAAGCCAACTCAAACCGCAACTTAGACAAACATGAAACCGGATCATGAGTAGGGGAGGCTATGTTTTGGAAAGTAAATTGGTGTGCAAGGTTGTGGTACAGACTACAGACTAACGAGTTCTACAGTATCCATAATTCACGAATTTCTAATGACAGTAAAGTTCAATTCACGATTTTAATGCTGGAACCTTCAAATATTGATTAAAGAAAAGCTCAACCATGTACGGACCTTCCGCATCCTTGATTTATGAATTGCACCTCTCAAAGTGTGCGCTGGCATGAATTCACTTCTGTAGACAAACATCTTCTTGATAAGGAAAGATAATTACTCTTTCGCCAATCGTTCTTGTTCCTATCTGCACAAATTTCCTTGCATCTACGAAGTATCGCACTGATGGTCCGCTCAATATCAATCTCGTCATCATCGTAGTCATCTCAATCACTGTGAAACAAACTGCCCATTCTGCGGTCCACCTCCAAACTCGAGGGTAGTTGAGGAGTCTATCCAGCAGGAGGTCCATGATTTGTTTTCTGTTTCGCTGCTTGTTTTAAGGGACAAAAGCTTGGTTAACTCTTTCTGTAGCTTTGTAGGATGAAATTGATTCTCCTAGAGATCTTGGTTTTCCATGCTTCCCTTGAAATCACTTTTCCCAAAAGTAATCCATGAGTCAATGAACTCTTCTCAAGGTTCTAGTTTCATCTAATCTGAGCCATTAAGGTTTAACAATATATTAAATTCCACCAATGCAAGAGACGACATGAAGTTCATACATATGTAGATCAATGTGGTCTACTCACAATAAAACCCATGTCCTAGAAGTAGAATAAAGAACAGATTCCTCTGAATTCCTCTAAAATATAAATCAAGTGGATTGGAAAAGTAGGCACCTTGTATAATGGTATAAAAGTTGTAAGCTCTGGGTAGATTCCTAGCTACTACAATCAAGATCGTCCAATCATGTAAGGAAATGATAAGCGCGTTCACTAACCATGAAAGTACCCGTTCACAGTGCATTTCCATAAGCAAGTCTAGTATACACATGGTAGCATGCTAACGTCGCGTTTGCGAGTGGAGAGAAACAGATCGATGAAAGGCCTTCAATTCTACCCTAATGAGAGTATGGTTCGTTCTTAGCTTTCTCAGCTTTTGCGATGCACAGTACAAAGTCAAGAATCATCCATCACAAAGACAATGCCCAAATAGTACTTATGGTGACAGGTTGCTGAAAAATGCATCGGCTTTACGAGTATGCTCCTCCTATCTCATCGCAACCTGTGCTTTTACCTTCATCTTGAGTCAGAGGATCGTGGAGTTTCTGGGATGGAGGTGTTGAAGGTGACTGAGGTGTAGATAAGATTAGTTAAGGTGGTTCAAAATGGCCGATGTAGGCATTTATAATTGGATACAAGGAGCTCGTGGAAACCAGCTGAACAGCTTTTCTTGGTGGTTCCGGGTACATGAACGCGGGTCCTCTCGCCACTTGACTCTCCTATGAAAACATATTGGATAAAGTCAATCCAAGGAATGTCACTTGATATATTGGAACGGGAAATCGCAGGCGTTAGAAACCAAGGAATGTTACTTCAGGGATTTTAACCAGTGTTTGACCCCAGATTGGCCTATACATTTGACAACCAATCAAGCAAGTTATTCAGCACCTATTAGCTTTGAAATTTGAGCGAATGAGGAACCATCCCAACATGTACAAGACGATTCAATTGTCTTTCTTTCATTAAGATTCACGAATAAGCATGAAAAGCTAAGCTGTTGCTGATCATGCATAGAGATTTAGAACTCCCTCTTGGATCGAGATTGCAGACAACTTACATGCACATCTTTCAAACATGTCACTCGGCGAACCATATTCATGATGTGCATGCTTTCGAAGCCAAAAGATCTTCAGATCTTGCAAAGAGAGAACTATCTGCAATTTGCCATGATAACACAAACCGCACAAGGCAAGGCTCCCGTTTCAGAAACAGATCTATGCTGGCAGAAATCAACACTAGCAGAACACAACGACCTTGAAGTCCTCATCTTAGAGAAAGAATCATTTCATATCTTCATTGAATTTTGAAGCCATACGGTCAGATCAATGTAGTCCTTTTCTCATCCCAGGACCAAATAATCATAATATTATAACTAACTAAAAATCACATATGGTTGGCACAGTGGGAAAGCTGGTCTTGTATTCTAGCTCATCAGGCGCTCCACGAGCTTGTCTTCAGTTTAGAAAAGTCTCAGCCCTCAACACATGGGTGTCGGCTATTTTGGCAGAAAACTGTCAATTTGAATTGGTGTAGCACTCTAATTCGCATGTAAGGAAAGAACCTTCATAGCCCGAGCGTGAAGCAATTACCATATTGGAGATACCTTACTGGAGAGTGCTTGATTTGGTAGTTCATACAAACCTTGGGGGAAAGCTCCCAAAATTCCTTTCACTCGTTAAACTAGCGATGGAACTAACACTCCTTAGTTCCACAAACCTGTACTAGTTGCTATATGATATGAGGTCCATTATAGTCCTACTTTCTCTATATAACTTCCTCTGTAAGACCATGAGAGAGATTCTTAAAAGCGTCATTTTACACTAAAATATATATATACGGAAAGATGATACAAATCGAGCTTCAAGATTTCAGTGCCCCTGCTTCTTCATCGCAGCACCGGTGAAGCTTTAATCTCTAATGCAACTATCAGAGCAAACATAATCTAAGTGTAGATTTGAAGAAAGAAGATGAAGCCCTGGTTCATCTTGCTAGGATTCAGGAGATCGTGAACCCTTTCTCATGCATTAATGAGAGTGCTTGCTGCTCCAGCCATTGCATTTATCCTGACGTTTGCATACAGAAGAAGAAGAAAGGTCATTGAGAGCTTCTAGAATTTGTAGACATGATCTTCGTACATGTGGGTTGTCATGTTCAATGACTGCAGCATCGCTTCTCCTTTTTTGTTGAAGCTGAATACAGAAATCCCACCATTATTAATATCTGTTGCTCGAAACCTGAAAAAGTGGCAAAAGAAAGTCAAATAGATATTACAGAGAAAATCTGGCAGTTGTAGAATGACATCCATGAGTTTCATAGACTTTGATGAAGAGCGAGCCAAGGCTATTGCCATTTTCCACAAAGAAATGCAAAACCATCCTTGGATCTTCGCAGATATACAAGAATTGTAGACAGAGGCATTGCACCAAGCCAAGGTAACAATTCTCAGAAAAAAAAAAAAAAAAAAAAAAAATTCGCTCATGAGCATTCCTTTTGGACTGTTCATGATGATTGAATACACCAACAACATTTTTTAAAGAACAATCCAAGAATTGCTTAATAATCATAATCCTGCACCTACCTCTCTGGCCCTAGACCAAGAGCTACACATATCAGTGCCCTCAACAGTGATTTGTGGGTCACAACCAGAAAATCTTTCCCTGGAAAAACAGAAAAGGAGGAAGATGAGTGGCAATGCAACTCTCAGCAACAAAATATCTCATGATGAGTAGAGAACTAACAGGTGATAGCAAGATCTCCTTCCAAGCCTCTCTTGCTGTCCCCCACAATTCCCTTACAGGGTAAAAACCATACACGCAAAAGTTTGATGGGTCCTCCCTCCATGATGTATACTCCTTTGGATATATCTTCCGAGCATCAACTGCCTCCAAATTCTGAGTCTCATTTAGCATACAGGCATATAACAAAAGCTAAAGGCGAAATTTATACGTGGAAAGGAAGTTTATGGCTTGATGAATTTGAAATTTGAACCCTTCAGGAACTTAGCACAGAAAAAGCAGTGAAAAGCACGACAAATTTATGCCAATGAGAGCTTAGGAAGCATTATGGAGATTTGAGGCGCCTGAATCAGAAGAAGACAAGAACTGACCATTTTTCATTCCTTCAAGGTAAAATAGATGGGCCTCCTTCAGTGAATCCAGGAAAATCAATGGCTCTTCCCTTCCTTGCCATAGGACTTCCGCAGTAGTCTGCATTAACACTCAAAATTGATTGCTGATAAAAGGATGACTAAGTACTAGTTTGACCATCTCGATTATCATTTTCAAACCTTCGCACGGGATATTGGACTTGAGAAACACTGATCAAAGTGCATCTCTGACAAGGCTTGTCTGCACCGCTCAGCTTGCTTCACCCCAGTCTCTGTTAGCACAGAAAGATTTGAGCTTCCCTGTGTTTCATAGATGGGAAGATTATTAGCTGAAGATTTACTCTAAAATTATCACAGGTGAAGAAAATATATGGTAAAATGACAAGATTTGTCAGGTCATAAACAATCCAAGCAACAGGAAGTGAACTATCTTTTCCCAGATAACAGCCAAACCTGGACTCTGCCTTCTTCATTCCAAGAGCTAAGACCATGCCTAACAATAGTGACCCTCTTTGACGAATCCAGCATCTTCCCAGTAAGTGATGTTGTTGCTCTGGAAAAATCATACGCACCGCCAGTCACGGAAGCACCATTTTCAAGTCTCTCTGTGGAGGAGGTGTGGGTTAAATTACAACCAACTCGAGTTGAAATGTCCAGCGAGAAATAATCAGCAAGATGGCTTCTGCAGATCTCTCTCAGTCGCCAATTGCTTGAAGACATCCCTCAACAAAAGTTGCTTTCTCCCTAAAGTTATGGTCAAAGCCGATGCATCACTAAGCCAGCCAAATTATACTTCATGGTTTCGTTTGCCAAATTAAAGTTATGGTAAAAAGCCCATGACTTCTGATTGATAGACATCGACTTTGTCTAAGCATAAAGAGTTTCTCTTTTTCCTTTCTTTATAATTTTGAAACATAAGATCAGACATCAACTGTATTGCAGCAATTCTAGTACAACGGCGCTCTATAAGCTCTTCCCACATAACTCCCCCAGCAGATCACACTTCACCCACCAATTTGCATATACACCTCACTAGTTTTGCATCTCACTACGCTCGTGCTTCGTCTATCACTCGCTTCACATCAGAAGAACGTGGTTTCGCAAATCAACTGGCATTCCGAATCAGACAGTCGCATCCGACAGACAACCCACGAGACGTCACAATCTGTCACTCCATATCTACTCTGCTCTACTCTACACGCAACAACTCGGCACATGCAGGAACACATGGACCAAGAAGAGGAAGTAGAAGAGTCGTTACCCTCGGTTAAAGGCGGCGCGGGGCTTGCCTCGCACCGCACCGCCGGAACGACCGAGCTGCGGCGGCGGTGGAGCTCCGGTGGCCTCTGGACGCCGACCCGGAACCTCGACGACCTCGAGGAGGAGGTCGCGAACGGAGGGCTCGTCAGGGCGGTGATGACTCCCGGAACCATCTTTTCCGGCCGACGAATGCCTTCGATCGACGACTTCCGATGCGGGCGAAAGAGAGCAATGCCAGATGCTTTGAGCGACGCGGGACCGCGTTCCGGACAACAACGAATGTTGTCCTCACGAGTCCGAGGCTTGTGTCGTCGTGTGGAGGATATGCCCTGTCAGATACTCGTGCTGGCGAGATTTTTATGACGTGGTCCGTGGCTAATGAGAATCTCGTCGTTAGTAATTCTAAGGGTATCAAAACCGAACTAAAATCGAATCAAATCGAAAAATTCAATTTCTTTTGTTTGGTTCTTTTTAAAAATAAAAATAAAAATTATCGGTTAACCGAATCAATGAACCGATAAGAACTTATTTCTTGGGAACAAAAAATATATACAACAGGAAAAAAAAAAACGAAAAAAAAATAAATACAAAAATTAAAAATTAAAAGCTAAAACTAAAAATCAAACCGAACATAACCAAAATTTCGGTTCGGATCTCATTTAGTTTAGTTTGGAAGTTTTTCCTAATGATTCGGTTTGGTTCGGTTTTTTTTTTTTTAAAATCCAATCAAACCGAACCGTTAACACCCATAAGTAATTTCTAAGTTTTTGTAATTTGTCTCATTAGGTAGTTTTTCACCAATTGAAAATTAATTTGATTATCAGTAATAATATTTATCTCAATATTTTCGTCCATTCATTTTGATAAGCGATGTAAGCAATTGCTTTTTGAAAAATAGTTTTCAATTTATTTATTTTTCGAGAAACAAATGAAACTTGTTTCTATACCAGTTTTTTTCATTTTGCAATTGAATCTTTCTTACTAAATATATAAATAGAAATACTAACGTGAATTGGCATATCCACATCAAGTTAGCGCTGATTGGACTAATTGAAAATACTATGGATTTGTTTGTGGCGTTTATGATTATGACAATGGTCAAAATATTAAGAAATGATCATCTAAAACTGTCGTAGGAATAGAGAGAGAAGAGGAAGGTGGGGGCATGGCTGTTCAAGGACTGCCGGCCTGGCTGGCCTCTTGGCGACATGGGGCGGGAGCACTGGACGTTAGGGGTGTCAAAAACTAAATCAAAATCTGAACCGAATCGAAAAACCAAACCAAATCGAAATATTCGATTTTTTCGGTTCGGGTTATTAAAAACCGAAATTTTTATTATCGACTCGGTTTTTATTGGTTAACCGAACCGAACCGAACCAACAAACCAATAGAAACTTATTTCTTGGAAATGAAAAATATATACAATAAAAAAACAATAAAAAAAATCGAAAACTAAAAGTTGAAAACCAAAACCGAAAAACTAAAACCGAACCAAACCAAAATTTCGGATTTGGGTTCGTATTCGGTTCGGGTCTCATTCGGTTCCGGACGTTTTTCCTAACGGTTCGATTTTTCAAGAAAACCAAACCGAATCGAACCGTTAACACTCCTAACTACCGCCGCCTTTCGATTTAGAGAGAAAGAGAGAGAGGGAGTATAACTTATTAGATGCTCTTCAGTTTGCCGGGGAAAGGGTCACGTTGGAGAAGCGTGCGTCCGATGAGGAGTGAGGTGGCATTTTGGGACGGTTTTGTGTGGTACAAGAAGCAATTTGAGAAAATGCTGTTTAGGGAGAACTTGAATCTGATCAATATGGGGAATATACGAAAATTTCATTCAATTATGTCTGTCTCTTCTAAAGAGTTTATTCAAGAAATTCAAAACGGTCAGTCAAAGAAAGCCAAGTTCTTCTACCAAAAGAACACAAGCCAAATCGTTAGGCCTCTTTGGGTCCCATTATTTTGCTGAAAACTTTTTGCCGGAAACCTCTTTCTCATTTTTTGCATAGCTCATAAAAATGAGTAAAAAAAAAAAAAAATCATTTCATAATCAATGGAAAATGCATGTTAAATTTATAAAAATGATTTTCTTTTTTACGAATCATATAATTTTTCAAAATACTCTACACTCAAATCCAAATAGCTCGGATCTTGGGTACAAGGACCCCAATGATTGTGCACAAGTCCATAGAGGCCAGGTTCGAGACCTCAATTGAGCCAAGATTCTCAAAGCGCCATGCGTGGGTACTAATCTTTCATGCACAAGTTATTAGTGCTTGGACTTGGGTCTACAAAAGCTAGGCTCAATCTCAAGCTCAAGTCTCTTGAGATTGAACCTTGGACCTCAGTGTTTGTGCCTAGATCCACAAATGCCCCAAATCCTTGTGGCCATACCCCGTTACCTAGCTCTTGTGTCCAAATCACTGGCACCCCCAAATCCATCGAGGCTAAGCCCAATTCTTTAGCTATTGGGCCTCACTCCATAAAGGTTGGGCCCGAACCCAAGTCTCCATGCCTAGGTCTCTAATGACCATGCTCGAGTACCTTGCTCTCATGCCCAAGCCAAAGCAACACTTGAGCTTGGGACCTAATCACTCGAGCTGGGTCCTCGAGTCTTGAACGCAAGACCTTGGATGGAACTTGAGACTTTTTTCTCAAATACATTTGAGGAGTTTCTTTTGTGACCAACCGTTAGGTAATAATTTCCATATTATTTGCAAGATGCAACCAAACATAGGAAAATGACCATTTACGTTGAAAATAAATTTCTTTGAAAATATTTTCATACAAAGTTAATTTTCAGTCAAATACAGGAGCTTATTAGGATCATATTTATCAAGTACAATTGATTTATGGATCACTAAGAATTGATGTTTCAAACTATGTTATGCATCGTTAAATATACGGCAATGATCTTGTAACAACAAAAAGAAAATAATAAATCTTCTTATATAGTCCTCATCTATCATACGAGGAAAAAATAAAAGAAAAATAAGTTAGCTTACGTTACACAACATATAAAAAGTAAACCATCTTATTATTTTTTTTTTCTAGGTGCTTATGTCAACCATAACGGAAAAGTGTAAGGAAAATCTAATTCGACAAAACACTTTTTTAAATTTCAAGATATAGGGTGCGTTTGGCTTTGATTTTTTGGGGGAAAGTTTTTGGGAAAATGCAAAGCGACTTTGAGTTAAGGGGTTTCTAAAATGCAAATGCGTTTAAAGTGAATCAGAATCTAAAAGTCCTCAGAAAGACTTTAAGCAAAATTGTTTGGAAAAATTTACATTTACAAAGCGACTTTTATAAAAAAAAAAATTAAAAAAAAAATAAAAGGTTGGCCGGCAAAGGGTAGGGACTGCCGGTGATCGAAATCGTCGCCGGCGGCCGAGGTCTCAAGTTGCAAGACCTCACGCGGCCGCCGGAGACCACAAGTCCTCCTTCATCTTCCGCTCCATCCACCGCCGTCAAGTCTCACCCCCGCCCCCGCCTCACCGACGCCACCCTCACCGTCGTCGTCGTCGCTTGCGGGAACGCCTTCCTCTCCCTCGACCTCTCCGAACTCAGACGACCCAGATCTGGTTCGCCGGAGGTCGGGCGACCCAAATCTGGGTCGCGGCCACTCAGACGACCCAGATCTGGGTCTCGGTGACTCAGGCGACCCAGAGTCGGAGGTCGCACGACCTCACCGCGACCGAGATCTGGGTCGCCCGAGTCGCCGCAACCCAGATCTGGGTCGCGCGACCTCCGGCGACCCAGATCTGTGTCGCCGGAGGTTACACGAACTCGCCGCGACCTAAAGGTCGCGGCGACGCGACTCCCGGGGGTCACCGAGGTCATGCCATTGGCTGGCGACGGTTGCCGTGACCACACCGGCCTCACGCCGACCTCCGTCGAGCCCGTCGTCGAGCGCGTCGTCAGCCCCTCGCAATCTCGCTCACCAATCTCAACGAAGAAGATGGTGAACAGTTACGAGGGCAAAACCGGAAAAACGAAATGTTAGTAAGGATATTTATGGAAGAAAATTTCTCACTTATTGGCCTCTCAGCATTCCGAGAAGGCTGAATGCCCAAGGCAGCCTCCTACCTGCCTTGGGCTTTCAGCCTTCCAAAGGCCTGCTTTGCCTCAATCATCTTTGCAAAATAATCTTCCAAACACCAAATTTTAGCCCAAAGGGCTTTGAGTGCTCAAAGTGGCTTGGCAAAGCCACTCCCAAACGCACCCATAGCATTTGTAATTCTTATACTACCTTTTTTTTTTTTTTTTTTTGGTCAGTCAATTATTATACTACCTGAACAGTACATTTCTTCGCAGAAAAATGAAAATTGGAAAATAATTTATGTTTTATCTGTAGATTTTCTCAACACACCTTCTCGAAAAATAATTTTTCAAAAAAAAAAAAAAAAATTCTAAACATCTAACGCAATAAACCGTGCAAAACGTAAACCCACCGCCATCCCGAGAATAGTTGACCCTCCTCCTGTCCGTCTCCCCTCTATAAATACCCTCACCCCCTTCGTCCGTCACTTTTCGGAGAGACTCGCGATCTCTCCTCAGCACAATCCCGTGCGCGAGCGGCCGCGCTGCGGAGAACTTCCTCCCAAAAGAATCGAACTCCAGTTCGAACGAACGAACGAACGAACGAACGAACTCGCTTCCGAACTCGAACCGCTAACGCCGTAAAGCTCAATCCGAGGGGGAGAATCCAGGGGGCGATTTAGGGTTTCGAAGCTCGCGGCGGCCATGATGGAGGACGAGCAGGAGTACGATCCGGCGTACGCCGAGGGGGAGGGGGAGGAGGACGACGACGAGATCACGCAGGAGGACGCGTGGGCTGTCATCTCGGCCTACTTCGAGGACAAGGGCCTGGTGCGGCAGCAGCTCGACTCCTTCGACGAGTTCATCCAGAACACGATGCAGGAGATCGTGGACGAGTCCGCCGACATCGAGATTCGCCCCGAGTCGCAGCACAACCCCGGCCACCAGCCCGATTTCGCCGAGGTCGGTTTCTTCGTGTTCCGCTGGAAACGAGCTCGCGAGCTTCTTTTTGCGCGTTTTGGATTTCGATGATTCGGATGGGGTTTTAGGTTAGTGACGGGCTGGTTTGAGGACGGGAGTGTTCGAGTTGTGGTTTTGGAGATGGTCTAGCTCTAGGCGATTGCGATTCTTCAGTGAATACGGTTATAACTGTGCACATCGCATAGGCTGTTCTTGGTTGGAGCAGCTTATGAGTCTTGCTTACAGAAATGGTTCGGAAACCTTGTCCATTTGAGGTTTGTGAGGCACGTTGTCGAGTTTGAACGTACTTAGTTTCGTAACATCAGTTCATGGGGTTCTCTCTTAGCTCGGGAGTTCGACAGTGGTCTTCAGCTGTTGAGAATTTGATAAGCCTTAGTTGAGGTTATTTTGAAAAGATATGTACGCCGGAAGGCTTTCCCATGGTGAAATATTCTGTCTTTTTCTGGTTGTGGAAAAACTGGTTTCATTTTGTTGCTGAAAGTTCTGTTGTACACGGCAGCAGCATTCGAGAAGTGAGAACTTTAGAGGAATGAAAGGGCAAAATATTTGAATTCCTTTTTTGTTCTTTAAGTTAATTAAGACCAAATTGAGGCTAGATTAATTTCAGGCTTAGTCTGTGCTCTTAAGTCCAAGTTGGATTTGAGAAAGGATGGAGTTGGTTCGATATTTGTTCAAAATTACATATATATGATGAGTATTTCTCATGTCTTTTCATTTTTGTGGTGTAACTTCCAACGTTACCAGATGATGGCAAATTCTACTTTTAGCATTTGAAATTGTGAAGTTCTTGCATATTACTCTGGTCAAAGTTACAAAGCAATATTATTCCCCATGAAGTGGGTGAATAGTCTGTCAAGTAATGTTTGAGGGATAAAGTCAACTGTATCATGTGTGAACCAAGCATAGAAACAATGCTATGAAATTCTGTATACCAGACCCCTGTTGATTATCATTCGTATAGTCATAGACCCTCAAATGTCGTTTGTCTGATTGGATCCATCTAGGACACAGAATACAAAAAGATATTGATCCCTTCTGTGATGGATAAGGGTGCTCTCCTCTCCTTTTGTAATGTTAATGAGACACATAATCGTGCAAAAGATTAAATGACAGTGACTTTGGTGGAGAGAATTTTAAAGAATTGCTGAGGGAGGAGAAATTTCTGAGTGGTGATATATGGCTAGTTGATGACAGTGGGTTGGAAAACTTGACTAGACAGCGTGACTTCATAGAGTTGCTTGTTTTGATTACATGTTAGTCAAGTTTGCTAAGTAACTACTTTTGCAATCGCATCTTGCTTCTCTCTTAATGCTTTTGGTTGGCCTGCAGACCATATATAAAATCAACTTTGGTCAAATATACTTGAGTAAGCCGATGATGACCGAGTCAGATGGAGAAACGGCAACTTTATTTCCCAAAGCTGCAAGGTTGAGAAATCTGACGTACTCAGCTCCCTTGTATGTTGATGTTTCCATGAGAGTTATCAAGAAGGGACATGATGGTGAAGAACTCACTGAACCTCAGGACTTGCAAAAAGTTTTTATTGGAAAGGTCTGTTATTTGAGTACTAGTATGGTGATATTGTATATGGGGAAGCAGTACATGTTAACTGTTTTGATGTCATTGTTATTAGGTCCCTATAATGCTCCGATCAAGCTATTGCACATTATACCAGAATTCAGAGAAGGATTTGACTGAACTTGGAGAGTGTCCTTATGACCAAGGTGGTTATTTTATCATTAATGGAAGTGAAAAGGTTTTAATTGCTCAGGAGAAGATGAGCACCAACCATGTGTATGTGTTCAAGAAGAGGCAGCCCAATAAGTACGCCTATGTTGCGGAAGTTCGGTCAATGGCTGAATCTCAAAATAGGCCACCCAGCACAATGTTTGTCCGCATGCTTTCTCGCACAAGTGCCAAAGGGGTAATGCAATTTCTCTGTTCCTTCTCTGTGTGCACTTCTGTTTTTCTGGGTGTTGATCGTTCTAATTGGGGTTTGGGGTTTGGGGTCTGCAACGACAAGGTTGGTGGGTTTGGAAGGGTGCGATGGTTCATTTTTACTTCTAACTGCTAGAATACATGGCTGTTGTAATTGGAAAACTGCAGGGATCTTCAGGGCAGTATATCCGGGCGACTCTTCCGTATATTCGGACAGAGATCCCTATAATAATTGTGTTTCGAGCTCTGGGTTTTGTTGCTGACAAGGACATACTGGAGCATATATGTTATGACTTCTCTGATACTAAAATGATGGAGTTGCTTCGTCCTTCTCTTGAGGAAGCATTTGTAATACAAAATCAACAGGTATTTTTGTTTCTGTCACCTCTTCTTCTGGGATAAAAGGCAATCACATGGAGAGGTCGAATCTTTCTAGGTCGCATTTGATCTCCCAGGCTGATGCATAAATATTCTTTTTCAGGCTGGGTCTGCTAAGGGAGTTAGTTTCCTTGAGCATGACTTTTTATTGTTCACTAGGATGAGGAAATGGACTTCTGTTTCTAAGTAATAAGTGGAAAGACATGAGCTATTTGCTTGATAATAGATTTATGGTTTTTTCTGTTTACCGTCTGCGACTTTTATCTATACAAGAGTTTATGATGTTTTATCAGTTTATAATTTCTAGTTAACAGTTTTGTAATTAGAATGATGTAACTATATTTCTTGATGTCAGAGTATGTGATATCTTTACATTTTTTTCCTTGCATATGAACCGCATTTTTCTTGTGTCTACCAAGAAATAAGTTGAGTCTTGTAGTTCCAGCACAAGTTATCTGGCCTTCTTGACATGATCTAGCCTTCTTTTAACTGTAGGTTGCTCTAGACTACATTGGTAAGCGGAGCGACAGTTGGTGTGACTCGAGAAAACGTATAAAGTATGTGGCAACCACTGTAACATTTGCTTCAGGCAACTTTTGATTGTATTGTGGTGACTTATGTCCTTCTTTGTGCAGGTATGCCAAAGAAATCCTTCAGAAAGAAATGCTTCCACATGTTGGTGTTGAAGAGTATTGCGAGACAAAAAAGCTTATTACTTTGGGTAGGTTCATTTCTCCTCAAAACGTAATTTTTCATGGAGACACAGCAAGTGCTTAGTAAGTCTGTGCTGCTTGCACCAGATACATCATCCATCGGCTTCTTTTATGTGCTCTTGGTCGAAGGCCAGAAGATGACCGTGATCACTATGGCAACAAGAGGCTAGATCTTGCTGGACCTTTACTTGGAGGCTTGTTCAGAATGGTCTGTCCTATGGAAGTGTCTGTTGTGGAATTCCCTTGCTGGTTCATTATTTTTTCTGTGCTCTAAGATTATTTTCCTTTCGGTATATGCAGCTTTTTAGAAAATTGACAAGGGATGTTAGGGGATATGTGCAGAAGGTTAATTACTATATCCCCTTCTACTGAACCACATGTTGGCCATACCACTTCTGTGTCCTTACCAGTGTTCATGAATGACAGTGTGTTGACAATGGAAAGGATGTCAACCTCCAATTTGCAATAAAAGCAAAAACCATAACTAGTGGTCTTAAGTACTCGCTTGCCACGGGGAACTGGGGACAAGCCAATGCTGCTGGAACAAGAGCTGGAGTGTCACAGGTTTATTGCATTTTCTTTTTCCGAAGCTGCCTTTTAAGTTTGTTATGCTAATGTACCCAATGCTTTTGAATTTCGATTATGAGGATTTTTTCCTCAGCGCTGTTGATGAGAAACTTTTATTGATATTCAGGTGCTGAATCGGTTAACATATGCTTCGACGTTGTCACATCTGAGAAGACTAAATTCACCAATAGGACGTGAAGGTAAAGTTAGTTACTCTGGGAGCTCCAGTTGTGTGGATTGTTCTTACTGTGGAGAATGTTTTATCAACAGTTATCAAGGCATGTGCTTGTTTTTCTCATATTTTTTTCCCGTGAGTAATGCTTTTCTCTACAGGTAAATTGGCAAAAGCCACGACAGCTGCACAACCCGCAATGGGGAATGATGTGTCCAGCCGAGACTCCTGAGGGACAAGTGAGTATTTTCCTATTAGCGAATATCTATGTTGGTTTGTGAAGATAATCTCTTATTTTATGGTGTCTTTAAATTCAATTGATATGTTAATCAGGCTTATGGACTGGTGAAGAATCTTGCTTTGATGGTCTATATTACAGTCGGGTCAGCAGCATATCCCATATTGGAATTTTTGGAAGAATGGGGCACGGAGAATTTTGAGGTTGTCAAAGTGTTTTGGCTAATTGTTCTAGTTCTGTGTTTTCTTAAGGATTTTTAACAAATTTTATCGTTCATTCATGGTAGGAAATTTCTCCTGTGGTTATTCCTCAAGCGATTTAAAATTTTTGTCAATGGTTGCTGGGTTGGCATCCATCGTGATCCTGATATGTTGGTGAAACGCGTTACGACGGTTGAGGAGAAGGGTGAGTGCATAAGATCTTTTATGTTTAGTAGTTAAGAGTACTTCTTGTCAGGCTTTTTCTGGATCAGCAGCATGTTTTCCAATGTTCTTGTTATGATAAGGATATCTAGATACTAATTGTTGAAGAGATTGAGAGTTAGCTCCTGGTGCTGATGGGCTCTCACATTGTGCAGGTTGATGTCAATACTGAAGTTGGGGTTGTCAGAGATATCAGATTGAAGGAACTGAGGATATACACTGATTATGGACGGTGTAGTCGTCCACTGTTTATAGTTGAGAAACAGAGACTTCTAATAAAGAAGCAGCATATACATGCATTGCAACTGAGAGTATGCCTTCGAATGTAAACCTGTTATTTGCCTGAAGCACTGCTGGTGCTTATTTTGAGTCTTTATCTGCTTTCCAGGAAGGGAGCCCGGACGATGTGGGGTGGCATGAGTTAGTGGCTAAGGGATTCATAGAGTATATCGACACTGAGGAAGAAGAAACTACTATGATTTCCATGACCATTAATGTGAGTGGATAGATTTCTCAGAATAAGCATGTTTTGGAGCATCTCAGTGACACACCCAATTTAAATTGCCCGACATCTGTTTCAGGACCTTGTGCAAGCACGGCTTAACCCTGAGGAGGCATATTCAGAAACTTACACCCACTGTGAAATCCATCCATCATTGATCCTAGGTGTTTGTGCTTCAATCATACCGTTCCCTGACCATAACCAGGTAGGCCAGTCATGCCAATGAACTTCATTTATCAAAGTTAATCATAGGAATTCAACTTAAAGTGAAGTTTTTCTTTTGGTGGGCTAGTCTCCACGTAATACGTATCAATCAGCAATGGGAAAGCAAGCCATGGGAATTTACGTCACCAACTACCAATTTCGGATGGTGGGTTTTCACTCCAGATTTTTATAATTTTTTTTGTTCCCTTAATATAATCAATTCTTGCTTAAAACATGTTATCTTTCCAGGATACATTGGCATATGTGCTATACTACCCTCAAAAGCCTCTTGTTACTACACGAGCTATGGAGCACCTTCACTTCAGGCAGCTCCCTGCTGGCATTGTAAGCATTTAGTTTTGGGAATGGGTTGCATCTTTTGCCTATGTCATGATCTTATCATGCTTCGTCACACCTTTTGTATCTTGATTTGGTTAGAATGCCATTGTCGCCATTGCTTGCTATTCTGGGTACAATCAAGAAGATTCCGTCATTATGAACCAGTCATCAATAGATCGTGGATTTTTCCGATCTCTGTTTTTCCGATCATACAGGTAAAGATGCTACTGGCTTGGTGATAAACCCGTTGATATTTTAAATTATTTCCAATTTAGTTTTAATATTGCGTTAAAACTATTCTCTTAGGGATGAGGAGAAAAAGATGGGGACTCTGGTCAAAGAGGATTTCGGTCGTCCTGACAGAGCCAATACAATGGTGAGAACCATTTGAATGCTCTTCATCCTTTCCTATTGTGAAAGTAGTGGAATCTAACTTCATCTTTGTTGCACAGGGCATGAGGCATGGCTCCTATGATAAATTGGACGATGATGGCCTTGCCCCTCCTGTGAGTACTTGCACGTCCACTGGATAACCTGTTTTTGGTTTAAAGATAGGTTTCACTTAATTCAGTTTTCTGTGATAGGGAACGAGGGTTTCAGGTGAAGATGTCATTATTGGAAAAACAACTCCAATCGCACAAGATGATGCTCAGGGACAAGCCTCCCGTTATTCAAGGCGCGATCACAGCATAAGTTTACGGCACAGTGAGACTGGGATAGTTGATCAGGTTAGGCCTGCGTTGACTTCACTGATACAGGCTAAGCGTACTGTTTCTTTTGGTTCTGAATTAATGATTGCTTACTGTTGGTTTACTATTTCAATAGAGATTCTTGCGGTAATCAAACCTTCTATTTTGATTCGATCCCCTTTATACTTTGGTGAATGCAGGTTCTGCTGACGACAAATGCTGATGGCTTGAGATTTGTCAAAGTAAGAGTGAGATCTGTTCGAATACCTCAAATTGGGGATAAATTTAGCAGTAGGCATGGGCAAAAGGAACAGTGGGCATGACATACACGCAAGAAGACATGCCTTGGACTGTGGAAGGCATTACACCTGATATAGTCGTGAACCCACATGCTATTCCCTCTCGCATGACAATTGGGCAGCTTATTGAGTGTATCATGGGCAAGGTTGCTGCCCACATGGGAAAGGAAGGAGATGCTACTCCATTCACAGATGTGACTGTGAGTTCTGATGTCTCCTAATCTTTTTGTTTTGGCCTAGATTTTGTAAATGCTCATTAGAATCTTGGGAGTTAGGTGATGCAGTTTAGATATGATGGAGTAAGGAGGTGGAGGCATATCATATATATTTTCCATTTGGCAGAGATAGGGCTACTTTTCTCAAGCTGCATTGCCAAATGTGCTTTGTATAAGAACAATGGCTCCTCAACCTGATCTGGAGAGACATTTTCACTTGTTTTGTTACATGCTGTGATTGCGGGGATTAATTATTTGTTTAATGGGGTGTCAGGTTGGAGGATAAGCTTTTACTTTTGCTTTCGAGCTGCATTTTTCATGTTGGAAGTTGGTCATAACTGCGTGGTTATACATTCCTTTGTTTTTAGTTGTGACAGCAAGACTTGATGTCTAATCCCTATTTTCTGATACTTAGGTGGATAACATCAGCAAAGCGCTTCATAAATGTGGGTATCAGATGCGAGGATTCGAGACAATGTATAATGGTCACACTGGCCGGCGGCTCACTGCTATGATTTTCCTGGGTCCAACATATTATCAGAGACTCAAGCACATGGTGGATGATAAGATCCATTCCCGTGGTCGGGGTCCTGTGCAAATTCTTACAAGGCAGCCTGCCGAGGGACGATCTCGAGATGGTGGTCTCCGATTTGGAGAGATGGAAAGAGATTGCATGATTGCTCATGGAGCCGCTCATTTTCTCAAGGAGAGGTTGTTTGACCAAAGTGATGCGTATAGAGTCCATGTGTGTGAACGCTGTGGATTGATTGCCATTGCAAACCTGAAGAAGAATTCTTTTGAGTGCAGAGGTTGCAAAAACAAAACCGACATTGTTCAGGTGTGTATTGCTTTCATCCAGTGCTTTCATTTGGTGCTTACTTCTCACCTCTGATTAAGTTAGGGTAGAGTCAAAAGTGTCGTTCACTCTTTAGATAGGCCGAGGCTGTCTAACTTGTCCTAGGCGATAATCGTATTTGTCATGATAACGCAAATGATGTTCTCTCATGACCTTGTACAGGTTCACATTCCTTATGCTTGTAAATTGCTCTTCCAAGAGCTTATGTCCATGGCCATAGCACCTAGAATGCTCACCAAGGATATCAAACCAGCAAAGGACCAGAAGAAAAAGGGTGCTTGAACTCGGGTAGTCGAGATTCCATTTGGTTCGATTGGTTGAGCGCTGCTGTTTCGTATGGCCTTGTACTTATAAGTGTCAACCATCTAAGTATCGGTAATGAGGGACTCGGTTCTTCTCGGTAAAGGACATGTCCCTGCGATGTAAGGCATCAGTGTTCAGCTTAAAGTAAATTCTTGTTTGTTTGTCCAAAGGACCGAAATTTTACCTAGCAAAAGAAATTGTATGTTTAGTTAAATCAATTTGCCGAGTGAAGGCAAGATATCCCTTGTATTCGAGCCTCGATAATTCTCGGTGCAAAAACCAATTTTAATTTTAATGGCCGGCTGTATGTAGAATGTCTTCCGGCTTAACCGGGGAACTAGGATGATACCGGTTCAATAGGAAGTTCGGCCCTTGAGTCCGTTGTCCATGTACCTTTCTCTTACATCTTTACTCGATCCCCGGTCTAATTGCAAATCAAGACCTGTCATCACCACCTGACTTGAACAGAGTTTCAGGTCCCGTTCACACCAATTGGCACGATCGTTTTTTCATGACTATCCTTGCATGGTGTACTGCAGCTTTAGGATTGCAGCCGATTGAAATCGCATTTTATGGTCCGAAGTTGGCAGGACTGGCGTAGTTTTGAGTAGGAGAAGACGAGGTGGTGAAACAAGATATGTAAACCCGTGTGGAGATCTCTACATTGTGTAGGAACTGATAAGGAAATTAAAATGTTTAAAGCAAAAATAACCGAGACAATAGATCGGTCGAGTCAATAGATAGTGATCGGAACTTGGTATTTCGGGAATCCTAGGAGGCGAGGAATCTTGATTAATCCTTGAATCCCGACCGGTTTGGACCGTCGGAGAAATTGAATTTAATTCTGGCGCCGGAAAACCTGACTCCGGTTCACTGGTGAACCGGATGCAATCGCGAGCGAGACGGGTCGTCGGGTTCGGCCGGCGTCCCTGAACCGTCGCCACTGCGCAGTTATTTCAATTTCGCTAGTGTCTGGGAGTGTAGAGAGAGAGAGAGAGAGAGAGAGAGAGAGCATGGAAGCCCAAGAAGAGCTCAGGGAAGAACGAATGGCGGAAGACGAGGTGGAGGAGGAGGAAGAAGAAGAAGAAGGGCCGCCTCCTGGATGGGAGTCCGGGCCCCCTCCGCCGTTGCCGACCTCACCTCGCTCCGCGAGAATCGAGACCAGCGCCGCCATGGAAGTAGTAGGAGAAGAGCAGAGGGAACAACTGAATGAAGCCGAAGAGAGAGAACAGGAAGAGGAAGAGGAAGAAGAAGAAAGTCCGCCTCCTGGTTGGGAAGCCGCTGCGTGTCCCTCGATCGGACAGCAAAGCGAGGGTACGGAAAGCGAAGCAGTCGCGCTTGTAGGAGAAGAGAGGGCGGCGGGAGAGAGAATGGAGGAGGAGGAGGAGGAGGAACAGGACGGTCCGCCTCCCGGTTGGGAAGGCGGCGCTCGTCCCTCGCTCGAACCGGGGAGCGAGGGAATGGAAAGCGAAGCAGTCGTGGAAGAGGAAGCGAAGGAGGAAGTGGACGGTCTGCCTTCTGGCTGGGGAATCGATCCTCATCGTCCGATCGAGCCGCCGCGGAGTGAGAAAATGGTGAAGAGCGAGGAAATGGAGGAGGCGGAGGAAGCGGAGGAGGACGGCCCGCCTCCTGGTTGGGGAATCGATTCTCATCCTTCGGTCGAGCCGCAAAGCGAGAGAATCGAGAGCGAAGAATCCTCACGAGAAAAAGCGACAGGAGAGAGAGCGAAGAAGGAACGAGGAGTGGAGGACGGTCCGCCACCTGGTTGGGGAATCGGTCCACATTCTACGATCGAGCCGCAAAGCGAGATGATTGAGAGCGAAGGAGCCGCGGAAGAAAATGGGATCGGACAGAGAGCGGAGGGAGACGAAATGGAGGAGGACGGCCCGCCTCCCGGTTGGGGAAACGCTCCTCATCGGTCGATCGAACCGGGGAGCGAGGGAATCGAGAGCGAACGAGTTGTGGAAGAAGAGAGAGTGAAGGACGACGGCGCACCTCCTGGTTGGGAACCTGCCCCACCGCCGCCTGCCTCTAAGGTGCCGCAGCCGGGGCCGTCCACGTTAATGCCGCCGGCCCCGCAGCCTGGTCGGCGTACCTCAGGTCAGTGCGACCAACCATATCCCAAGTTCATTTTTTGATGAGTGGTAGTTGCTTTAGCAGGTGGTCTGTAGCGTCATTGTCTTTTGATTCTCTAAAGGTCGTTGCAAGAGGTGATTTTCACTACGTCCTTGCTTGGACGGTTGACCTGATCTAATGGTCAGTCCTTTACTAAGTTCGAGTAAGCTTTCAGGTGGAGATGAATCCGGAGATCCTTCGTTTCATTGGTACTGTCCCTTCAATAGTTGCGGTACCTGTTTTGTTCTGATGGATAGGTTTCCTGCGGAGATCATAGCTCTAGTCTTAGCGGGCTACCTGCAAGATGAACGACTGATTGGTGGTTTTTGAGGGCGTTCTTGTTTATTCACACATTCAAGAGCTTATAGTGGCTTCGTGCTTGCTTCTTCTTTTACTGTTTCATCTATATATATGTTCTTTTCTTTTGTCACATTATCTGGGCACAATTTGCTGTGTTAGATATGGAAATGTTGGCCCTATTGAGTAAAATTTGTGTAATGATGGTTCCTCATGCTCTGAATGCTCATCTTTGTAATAGAAAATTGGGAAACAGCCATCTTTTGGATTGTTCTTTCAACATTTCTTTGGTAAGAACTGGTTGTTTAAGCAAAGAGGAGTGCATTTAATTTAAGCTGACCATGCTTCATGAGGGGATGTGTGTGGATTGTTAGCTTGTACTTCTTTACCATACCATTGTACTCTGCTATCAGGTTGTTGTTTTGGTAGACTTAGGATTAGACAAGTCAAACTCATCGGCCTCTTTTGGAGTCTAGTCATGTTTTGGAGGCTCATATCTGCTATTTTTTCATGCAATCACGACAACATCTTGATGCTTGATGTCTTATTGAGACAATGATGCTGCAGAAATGGCTCAAATGGTTTGTGGTTCCTGCCAAAGATTGATTTCATATCAGCCAGGAGCCAAATATGTGCAATGCTTATGCTGCAAGACGATTAACTTTGTGTTGGAAGGTTTATCTCTTAATCTTTACTGGTATTACTTTTATTGTCATCTTTCCTTTTCTCCTTTCAAGAACTATACAGTTTGACAGTACTTCGAACTCATATCGTTTGTGTATTGATTGATAGATCAGCAAGTGCATTGATTGTTGCTGCGTAACGACTCTAATCTGCAGCAGTAAAATGGTAGATGTGGACCCACACCTAGTTACTCCCTATTCTTCTTCTTCACAGAGCTAAAAGAACTCATTAGTATGTGACTATGTTCTGAGCTGCACAGTGGCATTATCCTCTAGAAGATTCCATGACTGGTTCAAGACTTTTTGTTGCAGTAAAAATATGTTGTCATACCATCAGTCCTATATGTTTCATGACGCCGCAGTTTCTTAGAATATGCAATTGGCTTGTTGGTTTATGCGGAATTGTTGTCTTACATGTAGGACATAAGATTGTTTCGTGCTTAATCTTGTGATCTTGGATTTTAACCTTTTGCCTTTTCTTTTAGAATGGAGATGGGATTGGTGAGATTGGGTTGTGGTAGGAAGAGGGAGTCAAAGATAGATATGCAGCATGGTAGATGTAGGTTGAGGAACAAGACTGTTTTATAGTAGCGAAATTTTTTTGACTTGGTTTATGTATGCATGATGTATTTGTTCTGGACATATCATTGTGATAAAAATTGATGCAATTACGTCTGTACTTCTTCCTTGATGCTTGGATGCAAAAGTTTTTAAAATAGGAAATACTCTCTATGGCAACCATTTGAGAATTTATTATAGTCTGATCCCGCTTGAATATCTTTGACCTGCTTTATGTATGCATGATGAATTCATGTCGTTGTGATAACAATTGATGCAATTACAGCCGTACTTCTTCCTCGATGCTTGGATGCGAAATTTTTTAAAATAGGAAGTACTCGCTATACCAACTGTTAGAGAAATCTTTATTGTCTGATCCAGCTCGAGCCTGATCCTCGAAAAAGAGAGAAGATTAAGCCTTTCAAGAAGGACCTAAATCTGCCTGTAACATGTCACTTTGTTAAGAAATTTGTCAAAATTCACATGAATTTTATGTGCCTTGGGAAATTAAACTGGAAGAGTTCAACAGTAAGTAGTTATTGGAGGTCAAGTGACTTAAGTCGAGTCTGTTGGAAAAGTAAATAGTGCCTGGGTGATATGCCATACTATAAGTTTTAAGAAGCTGATCATTAGCATGTCTTGAGTTTACAGGATAGTTTTCCCCCAGTGTCATATCAGCTCGAAATTGTCTTTTGCATTAGTTTCAGGCTGAAAATGGTTATATCCTTTGTCGATTAAAGTTTTGCCTCCAATTCTGCAGCTTTTGCCACAGTAGTATGAAATCTTATCACATAATATTATGATGGAGGGATACAACTGATGAGCAATTCCTCTTTAATTTTGCATTCAGACTAAATATGTCATAATTCTGTTGCAAGAAGAGCATAATTGAAGAAGGGACAAAACAATTCAGTGTTGAAGCTGAAGTTGTTCGCAGTCTAAAATAAATTATGGTGTTCCTACCACTGTAGAGTGGAGTCTAGTTTGGCTGGAAACTTCTTTCTGTTATTCAGCGATGTATGTCTTTGTCTTACTGAAAAACGAAATAGTCTTTGTTCTTGTTTCTTCAGAGCATCTGGTTGGACAAGTTAAGTGTGGTACATGTGCGATGTTGCTTATGTACCCGTATGGCGCTCCAGCAGTCAAGTGTTCGGCCTGCCGTTCTGTGACAGAAATTGGGGTATGCAAACTGTTTGCTTGAATAACTTTTGCATGACCATACTTGGTAGATATATCTTTTAACTTCCTTCATCCATGGAGTGGGTTCCCATGGAAAACATCAGTGGCAGTAGAAATTTTTGGGTCCCATGATCCTTAAGGTCCCTTTAGGACATATATAACCATTTTTGTGACTGGAAATATTTCACGTTGATGGACTTCTACTTTTTGTAGACATGAGGAACCAAATTACAATTGTATGTATCTTTTTTAACTGTCGGCCAATGCTGGTTGGACACCCAAGTTGAATTAGATACTTGTATGATTTAGCTGTGATTTTGAAGATTTTTGAGTGGTGGGGTGTTATTCCCGTTTCTGGTCCCTCTTGGCTAGTCTTAAATTGATCACTAAGTCTGTATTATTTTCTTAATTTTCCTTTCACTTGAAACTATTTAACATGTTGAGGCAACAAAGTTACTTTCTCTCCATTGGCACGGTCTCATTGACAAGAGCTGGCACTTGGGTGACCGATTGGATATATTCATGGTTGTTTACAAGCATCAGTCCTTTCCATGTACATCAAGCTTTAACTTGATTTGTTTATGGTAATGCCTAAACTGAGTATTAATCTGTATCACTAGGAGCACAACAAAAGGACCCCATGGGCGGTACAGCAAGGGAGACTTCCCCCTCCCAGTACAGTTCCTTGATGGGCACACGCAAATCTACAGTTCTGCAGGTAGTATCATTTTCTGAATGCCTTTTCCGGTCTAAGTGCATGTTTGTTATATCATCCACATAATTGAGATATGCTTGCTAAATCCCGAATTTATACTTCCCCAGTTGGAACTTTGTTATGCCTTATTATTATGTGCTGCCCTGCATCCTAGTAGGCTTCGATTCTCATACGGAACTGCTCTAAAAATCTGTGTATGCTTCTTGTGCAGATGTTAACATCAACGGGGAATGAAGGCAAATTCTTTGCATCTGCACAAGCTACGCTCATGCTTTTTGGACTCATTTCTTCGGGCGCCTGCTCTATGAAAACCCAAAAAGGACCCTGCAGCCAGATTTGCAGTTTCAGAGGATCTCAGCTAGAGATAAGTTAAGACCTAACAGCTGCATCAAAACGATCCTCAAAATATTTCCCTAATACTGCTGGCGTGTGAGATGTTTTTGCCTGCCTGGGTCTGTTCCTAGAAGCCAATCAAGGATTGCTAGTTAGAACGAGATTAGTATCCGAGTTCAAGTCCCTTATGTACATGCCTATGTATTAGTTCTTGAAGCCTGAAAAATTTATGCGCCGTATGATCTGCTTCTCAAACTTTTGCCCTGAGATTAATTTCTGCACCTGAGTAATCGCTTGAAGACTTTAGTCCCTCTGAACATTTTATGAACCGGCGGCAGCAAAGCGCGATATGGCGATGGTCGTGTTTTCGGAAGTGTTGCTGCTTTTAAAGAATATTCCGAACAGATACGCAGTGAAGTGTTTCCACCTCAACGTTAGAATCGTGAATGGGCTACGTTAATGACCATCTCTGGGTAATTGGGTCTTTGGCGAGCTCATTGGGACCGTGGTCGTCCATCTTCGTTTTGCTGGCCGACGAGATCTTTGCGATTGACAAGCCAGCTGGGTTGGTTTGCCAAGTTCCAAATTAAGATTCTGTTTGATTTACAGAAAATAATATATAGGAAAATATTTTCTGAACTTTTTGATGTTCATTTCACAGAAGATTTCACAGAAGATGAGTTGGTTTGGTTGGGAAAAACATTTTCCAAGAAGGGAAAAAAGGTTTTTAAAATAGGAGAAAATGTTTTATAGTTTTGAGAAAGAGCAAAAACATTTTTCACATTTTCTTTCACCTCATTTTCTTTCATCAAATACTTTTTACTTTTATTATTTTTTAATTTTTTAAGAATTGATTTTTAATTATTTTTAATTATTTTTCCTTTTTTCCTTTTCTTTCTTTTTCTTTTTTTCTTCATTGGCTGATCGTCAGCCTGAAAAAAAGAAAAAAATTAAAAAATAAAATTTAAAAATATAATAAAAGAATTATTGAAATTGTTGCATGGAGGAAAAGTTTTCCTACTAACAATGAAAAATATTTTCTAGCTGATTTTCAGATTTCAGTTGAATATTGGAAAATATGATTATTTTTTTTTAGAAAAAATGCTTCATATAATACATTTTTTTAAATATTATATATCTGCAAAACCGAATGGAGTCTAAATGAAGTGCAAATGTATAGTTGATTGCAATATTGCTAATGAGGGAAAACAATGAAAAATACAAGGGGGTGGGGGGGGGTGGGGGAGGAGGGGGATGAAGAGACATAACTTTCGATGTCTACTTTAATGCCAAAACTTTATGTTAGATTGTTTAAATGATGAATTGGAGAGGAAAAATTGATTATTTTGATGCTTTGGTTGATGAATTCATGTAACGAAATTTTAATGTCTATGTAGCTTTCTTATAAAAAAGAAAGTCCCATGTGGATGATGACTTGCCCTTTGAACTCATTCTCTCTCAGTTCTCGGTTCTCCTCTCATCCAGAAAATAGTTTCACTTGGCTTGAAACTTAAGCTCTCAAGAAGTCAGGATTCATCTTCAATGACGACCCCACCTTCCATAGCAAGCGCAATCTATTCCCCTTCCCCCAACCCTAGGTTGACATCACCACCTTCGTCTCCTTCTGTTCCCACTGCGGCTCGACCACCTGCAATAATGCCTCCTCCGATCTCCATGTCCCCTTCCGCAAGCTCCGGCACACCGTCGACTACCTTGCCTCCCGCCTCCCTGCTATGGGCATACGCTAGGGTGACATCGTCCTCCGTTGAACCTTCATTACGGTCCTTTGTTATTGTCAGTCCTCAAAATACCACCTTAAAAATTGCAATTCCAGTGAAACAAAATCACACAAATGAAGTAGCAAACTCTATTGTAAGTTTCGGTCATTAATTTTGCCCCAAATCCACGGTTGTAAGGGTATGGTTTGGGAAAGAAGCTGAATTTTTCCCCAAATCACTTATTGTGACGTTAGGGTTTGAAGAAAGGTTGAATAGAGGTATCTTTTAGTCCACTAAACCAGTCGAGATTATTTGGGGCAATCATGGGTCGAATAGTAATGTTTAGGACTATTATTAGTTGTTAGGTACGCCTGCCACACCTGATTTCCAGCATCTCACATCTGAGTTGCCATTTTTCTTTTTTAAAGTGACTTTGATCCGACAAAAAGTGTTTGCACCAAATTGAGTGCCACACAAAAGGGATAATATTTTTAGTGTCATTTTTTCACAGACATCACATTATGAGAAATAGCATGTGAGGAAGAAGTTGCAAAAAATATTAAAAATAGGTCAAACAATGGTAGGACTCAGGTCTCTCTCCAAACCATAAACATGAAATGGCGAAAATAAAACCTAAGCACAAAGCGTTAGCCGCCAAATAAACTGAAATATATTTGGGAACCACCGTCTCAAAGCCTCTTGAGCTCTAAAAGCCCTTGGGCAAATATAGAGAAGCAGTACGCAAAAGAAATCCATAAACTAAGGACGCGTTTGGTAACGATTTTGTTCGAGGAACCGATTTTGACAAGAAATGATTATTTTTTATTTTGTTCCAGGAACCGATTCCCGAGTAAAAGAACGTGTTTAGTAAAGGCCCTGTTTGGTAACCATCCAAACAAAAATAAATCCCCGATTCTTTGTTCCGGAATCGTTTCGGCCTAAAATTGCGTTTGGTAAAATTTTTGTTCCTGGGAACAAATTTGTTCCGGAAAACAGATTGGGAATAGAATCAAGAAAAAAAAAAGTTGATTATTGTTTCGGGAACGAATTTGAGAATCAAAATCAAGAAATTTTCTTCTTTCCTTCAGCCAATCTCACGACCGCCGTTCACCACCGCCCGCCACCATCCGTCGCCCGCCGCCGGCCGCGGTCCGGCGAGCTCGCCGAGGCAAGCCCAGCCCACCGGCGAGCTCGCCGGAGGCTTGCCCAACCATCGGCCGAGGCTCGGCCTCCCAGATCCGCGAGGCCGAGCCTCGCCGGGCCGGGCAAGGCCTCGCCCGGGGTTGGGTGGGTGGGCAAGCCTTGCGACGCCCACCCCACCGGTGGCCGGGCGAGGCTCGCTGGCCACCGGCAAGGCTCACCTGGCCCGCGGTGGCACGGCGGCCTCGCCCAACCCCAATGAGGCCGGCCCGGCCACCGGCGGGGCTAGGCGAGCCTCGCCCGGCCACGGGCGAGGCTTGGCCGATGAGGGCCGGCCTCACCGAGGGCCGGGCGACGCTTCGGTGAGGTCGTAGGCCCTCGTTTGGCCGTCGTGTCCGGGGCGACCGGCTAGAAGAAGAAGAAGATGAGAAAAGAAAAGAAAAAAAGGAAAAAAAGAAAAAGAAAAAGAAAATAAAAAAAAAAGGAAAATGAAAAGAAAAAAATGAAAAAAATGAAAAAAAGAAAAGGAAAAAGTAAAAAAGTTATTTAAAAATTAAAAGAAATTGATTTGGAAAGAATTAATGAACATGGTACCAAACGCAATTCTATTTTAGAATCGGAAATTTTGGACAGCTACCAAACATGACTTAAAATGCTTAGAATCGGTTTAGGAAAGTAATAAAAAAGAATCAATCAGTCGATCGGAATCTACTCCCGAGAACAGATCGTTACTAAACGCGCCTTAACCGTCCAAAATTTCTAATTATGGAATAGAATTGCGTTTGATAATGTATTCATTGATTATGTTCTAAATTAATTTCTTTTTAATTTTTAAATAATTTTTTTACTTCTTTTCTTTCTTTTTCCTTTTTTCCTTTTCTTTTTCATTTTTCTTTTCATTTTTCCTTTTTCTCCTATTTTTCTTCTTCTTCTTGTGGCCGGTCGCCGGACCGGAATCGACTGGACGAGGGCCGGCGACCTCACGGCAGCGTTGCCGGCCCGGCGAGGCCGGGCCTCGTCGGCACTGGTGAGGCTCGCCCAACCCCGCCGAGGCTCGGCCTCGCCGGTGGGACGGCGGGCCTCGCCGGGGCTTGGCAAGGCTCGCCTAGCCATCGGCCGGGCTAGGCGAGGTGGGCCTCACCGGGCTTGGCGAGGCTCACCGGCCATAGGGCTAGGCAAGCCTCGCCGGGGTTGGGCGAGGCCCGCTTTGGCCACCGATTAGGCTAGGCGAGCCTCGCCCGGCCTCGGCGAGGCTCACAAGCCACCGGCGAGGCTCGGCCTCACCAGATCTCGGCGAGGCCGAGCCTCGCCGGTGGCCGGGCTCGCCTCCAGTGAGCTAGCCGGACTCGCCCGGCGAGGCGAGCCTCCGGCGGGGCGATTGACGGTGGGTGGTGGTGGGCGGCGGATGGTGGCGGGCGTGGGCGGTGGCGACGGCGGCGGTCGGTGGCGGGCGGCAGCGGGTGACGGTCACGGGATGGCGGAAGGGAAGAAGAAGAGTTTTATTGTGTTGATTCTTTTTTTGATTCTCGGACGCAGAATCAACTTTTTTTTTATTCTCAAATCTTGTCCCAAACTGATTCTGGGAACAAATTTGTTTCTAAGAACAAAAATTTTACTAAACGCGATTCTCGTCCCAAACTGATTCTCGGGGACAAAAAATCAGAATCAAGCACTTTGTTTGGCACGTTGCCAAACAGGCCTAAGTGACTAGGGTCTTCAAGTCTTAAATTCATTTCAAATCCAATGTAAAATTCCCAATATCACCACCTTAGATACAATCAGGCAAAGACAACCTTAAATATTATTTGTTTCTCTCCCCTAGCATGTGGAGATGAATTGTCTTCCCGGTCAAAGGTGTAATGCGCCACAAAATGAGGAGCAATTCAAATCCATCTGAATCTATTAGAAGATCCATTGCTCCAAATTCTCGATAGAGAACTTTAGATGGAGGTTTCATTCATGTTTGAAACCATGTTAAGTTAGCTCCTCGGCCAATGATTTAATTTTTAGAAATGTAATTTAATTAGCACCACAAAATGAGGAGAGAATTTAAATTCATCTAAATCGATAAGAAGATTCATGGCTCCTAATTCTTGAAAGATAATCATAGATGAAGGCTTTATTCAAGTTTGAAATCAAGTTAGCTCCTCAGCTAATGATTTGATTTTTAGAAATGTAATTTGATTAATTTTTGTAGATGAAAAAATCGAGTTAGTTGGATTTAGAAGTGCGGAGTTCTAGAATCATCTAGTTGAAAAGCATTGCCTATAGAAAAATACTTATTGAATAGCATTGCGGAGTTCTATGTGCATATATATGAGATGACTGCAAAAATTGACTTGGTCTTCAAAACCGCTGCCCTCTATGAGATGACCTGGTTAAAAAGCTAAAAAAACGTTATCTTAATTCATGGATAAAACCTCATATTTGTTGATTTCCTGAATCTCATAATGTTTCTCTTATGGATGATCATGCTTCTTAGGCCATACCATTTAGCGATCGAGTTCACTGGATTTGCACATCGCCCTCCAAGGGAAGTTATTTGACAGATCTAGTTTCTCGTACAAGACCAAATTTAGGACCAATGAATAAACTTCCCGTAGGTGAAAGTTGAGTAGCTCTTGAAAAGTTAGTTGATTTATTTAAAGTGACATCTTTTTGTTAGGATGTCGGATAATCTACTTCCCGAACCAAATCAAATTAGCTCCTTAGTCAATGATTTAATTTTAAGAAATGTAATTTAATGACCTTTCCACAAATGGAAAAAAAAAAAAAAAAAAACAGTTAGTTGGATTTAGGATCGTAGCCAAAGATGATCTGGCGAAATGCATGTTCATAAGAAATTTCGAGTACTGTTTACAACCTTCCCATAAGGATAGTGAGGTTTATAGTTGACTTGGTCTTTTGAAATTTTTCTTATGATCCTATTAGTTATATCTTATCATCATTGATTTGGTTAGTCTTATGATTACAGCAATCAGAGTAATGAGACACTATGATCCTTCTTGTGATTGCATGAATCCGAGTATTCAACAAGCATCACACGTGATGTTTCTTATATTATGCGTAACACCATCAATATATTCATTCCATATCATAATGATTAAAATGATTAATTATCTCCTCAGCCAATTATTTTTTTTTTATAGAAATGTAATTTTATAGACTTTCTTGATGCAAAAAATGAGTTGGAGTTAGAGAGGTCGTCCTCTAGGGATGGTATAGTTGAAAAACATACTTTCGATCTTTATATTTATTGATTTGTTAAAAATGTAATGTTCAACTACATCTTCTCTTCTGGTTGTTAGCATGATTATGCTTTCCGAATTGAATCATGTTATCTCCTCAGCCAATGGTTTGATTTTTGGATATACGATTTGATAAGCTTTCTGTAAGTGCAAAAATTGAGTAACTCTCTTCAGGGGATGATTCTCAACTTGTGGATATTGATAACTCTCTTTAGGAGATGATCCAGTTGAGAAGTTTGTTGATTTCTTTAAACTCATAATGTTCAATGACATCTTTTCATTTGGACGTTAGGATGATTTTTCTTGCTGAACTAAGCGAAGTCAACTCCTCAGCTGATGATCTGATTTCTAGAAGTATAAGTTGATGAGGTCTCCGTAGACACAATAATTGAATTTAGGATCCGAGCCTTTAGAAGATGATCCAGTTGAAAAGGATGCGTACAGAAAAGTCAACCACTTGAATACTTGGTATAAGAAGATTACGCTAGAGAAAAAAGTTATTTATTTCTCTAATTAAGCACCGTGACGCTTACCGATTGCCCCATACTCTTCGCCATCCTTGAATTATATAAGGAAGTAATGATGATTTTCTTTCTTTTTCTTTATTGCTACCAGATTTCCTCACACATTTTGAACATTCCCTTCTCATAATATAGCGTGATCTTCTAATATTTCTTGTGATATTGGTAAACGTCATTGATCACTGATATTCATTCCATATGATAGAAATCAATATGCTTGAGCTCTCACCACCTGACGCCACTGCGAAGTCTCTCACCATCTCTCTCTCTCGTCATGTGCTTGAGCTCGTATGTCGCAGCCATCAGAGCCCGAGCTCGCTGAAACTATGAGCTCGACTTTGTGGGGCTCGTGTGACTCAACGAACTACGTGACAAAGCCTGCAGCGGCCATGCTGGCTTTATCACAAAGCTCTTGGTCTCCCATGTTGTGGCCACGGTGGACCTCGATATGGACAAGATTAGAGGCAAAGCCCGTGACGACGATGGGCTCGGCTGGGATGCAGCGACCGAGCAGTTGTGGGGGTAGGAAAGAGATGATGGAGGAGAGAGAAAGGCGGGTTATGTTTGTTCGTTTTTGGGACGAGGTTAGTTTGGGAAAAGGATAGCAAGTTGGTAGAAGATGAGTGGAGGAGATGTCAGAGTTAAAGAATAATAATGCCACGTAAAATTTGTGTACATTTCATTGCGTAACAATGAAGGTTACATTAGCCTATTTATAAGTTTCATGAAATGATAGAATAAGATGACAAATCAATCAAGATATGCACAATTAAATAGAGATATTCGCATATCTTGAGAGACACAAAAAACTATTATAATTATACTATATATCTCTAACATTCCTCTTAAATGTAAAGTGCATTGAAGATGTCAACTTGAGTATGAATACAAATCTAAACAATGTCCAACAACTAAGATGTGGTGGATGAGATTGCGTCCAACAGCTGTTCATGGCAAAATTTTTAGATCTAGCTGGTCTAGAGCGACGAGTCTGATAGTGGTGTCAATTCTCGAAACAACATACAAAATGTCAAGAATCGGAAGGGAAATAGCAAGCAGCCGATGCGGCTAGCTTGCAAAACGGTAACTGAGTGACATAGTCTATATGACTGACATCATGGCATCAAGCAGCCTATATGGCTGATTTGGAAAAATAGTTACTAAGCAATGCAGTCTATGAGGTTGGCAATGAGGTTGGCATTGAAAGAAAAGCCACTTATGTGAAAGGCTTGACTAAGTGATGCAGCGATTGCGATTGGCATGAAAATACGACCATCATGGAATGGATTTGACTAAGCACTTGCTTATATGAGAGGGCTTTGAAAACTATGCAACAAAAGTTCGTTGGTTATCGAACGAGATGAATAATGTTGAAATCAATGTTGACTGGAGAATGTTAGGACTTATTTGGGGAAAAAAAATAACAAGAAGCAAAATTAGCTTTGGTGTGCATTGGGTGCGAGTGCATCAAGTGCACTTCAAGATCGACTAGTGCTTTGATACCAAGTGAGATTTTATAGGAATACCGTCAACTATTTTAAAAGCCTAAATTGTTAGATGAAAGCATGGTTTATTATTTAAATATTCCAACACTCTCTCTTACGCTTAGTTCGATCTTTTTGCTTAATACTAAATATGGAAATATTTAATTGGGAGACAAATGAGATTCGAAAAAGTTCGGGACTTTTGTTTTGATACCATATGAGATTTTATGATATTGTTTGGATTATTTTTTTCCGAGGCAAGGTGAATTAATACAAATCAACTTGAATATGAATGAAGTTGTGTTTGTTGCTTAAATATTGTAATAATCAGGACGTGACTCGAAATCAAATGACGAAGGTGCTCGCGTCGGTTCAGGTTGTTTTATTGCAATTATCTCATTTTATGAAATGTAATGGAGTATCTGTCCCTGTGCAACGCAAGGCCGTTTTCCAGCAATTGACGGAAAGCAAATATAACGCGTGGCTATCCTAGAACTGTCGTCTGGACCACCTGAAATGAAAATCTAAACGATGAAAACTGTTAATGATATATGCAATTTCAACTTCCAAGAAGCCCCTTTCGAAGTGATCATAGAATTTGGGAAACTACATTATTAGAATTTCTGGGTCCCTCTGGGGCGATTGACTAACCAGCCAAGTTTTCAAATCAAAAACCATAGACATGAACTTCAATTTAAATTGCCCGCAGAAACGGTCACTTTCCAAAATCCGCATAGAGAAGCTAATCCAAATTCAGGCACGTTCATCTTTAATATCTCTCACTATCCTTATATGGTATGCCTTCCCATGACAAGACACAACCAAATCTTTGTTACTAAGGAGAACGCACTCCACTTTATGTTAAAGTATTCCGCTCCACTTGCAAATTGTTTAATATTTCAAATTGTATTTTCGACCATGCACGGAATTGAAGACATGTTCGAGACTTCATGTTGCTTTCTTGTGATCCTTATCCATGTTATTTCACATTCCTTGACACCGCCCGTTTTCCGAAATTAGAATGAATTGATTCCATCCAGAATCGCACATGAGATCGGTTTTCTTAAACTACACTTTGCTTATGTACAGGATTAATGAATCTCTTTTAAATCAGATGTGATATCTCTCTACCTAATAACTTTGTTTGAACTTTCAAACACTTTTTTTTTTTTTCCATCTCGGTAAGAGAGCAGGATATAGAATTCCGGACTTCTCCGATGGAGGCCTTCCAAACCACGAAGAACAGTGCCCTCATAGTAGAAAGATCCGTCCCTCTCGCCGTCCTGCCAGAACAAGAAACTCCCGGGGGTTCCCTTTTCTTAAATAGCCTTGATGAAACGGCCAAAGCGATAATATTGATTGTTTATTCTTGAAGGGAAACGGAATTCCCAAAATAGTGATTCGACACGGAATCGAACCCTAAGAGAAACAACGAAGCGGAAGCAAGCCCAGAAAATCATGAATCACCGATCCTAAGGCACGTTACATAATCAAATGTATCTTATTTCTACAGACTAAACACCAGTGTTGTCTTCAGAGGATAATCCTGTTCTGTTCTTCAGGAGAAAACGGTGTAAAAAGACGTAACTTCAGAGAGAGTGTAATCTCTCTTTTTCAAAATACGTAACTTCTTATCGATAACCGCCTCTTTGATTTTCCCTTATCTATAATAACTTCCTCCATGGGCCCTCAACTCATGTGCCGGGCCTTTGTGCCCAACATGGGTGGACGGCCCAACTTAGGCCCATCAAAAGGAAAAATCCATCAATTCTTACGACAGGGGTGACACAAATGTGGTAGACGTGTTTAATCATGCTTTGGCCAAAGTTCTGGTCTGTTACTATCCGCTTGCAGGGAGATTAGCTAAAACCTCTCGAGGGAAGTTGGTTGTTGATTGCCAAAAGAAGTTAGGAGTCCCATTTGTGGAGGCAATATCTAATCGTGATATCGAAAGTCTGGGTGATACGAGAGTTTTGTATTCTGATGTTCTAGGTAAGCTTATCTACAAGGATCCTACGGAAGATATACCTGAAGTTGCCCCCCTTCTAACTGCACAGGTAAGGAACAAATTTTTTTTTTTTCCTGGTAATGCTTGAGAGTGCTCTTCTAATCTATTCATTTCATTTCAGATTCCTATGTAAAGATCATAAATACTCCTTTTTGCCTTTTTATTTGTTTTTCTCGATTAAACATGATTGTCTATTTGTTTTGGTAGAACGAATTCGCGTTTAACTAGTTGGGTTCCTGATTCGTTAACTTTGCTTAAGATTTAGAAGATGATAATTTTCGTTTGGTAAGAAGTTATTTACTTTTTTTTTTTATATGACTAGTAATTCATATGAAAAAACTCGATAGTGATTAGCAACTTCCTATATTGTTAATTAATATTTTCTGCTTATAATAAAGCAGAAGTTTCAACTTATTTTTGCAAGACGTAATTCTAACTTTTCATCTAGTATAATAATTATCTACCTGCAGGTCGCCAGTTTTTTCTCTATATAATTGATTGAGAACTTTATTTGTTTTTTATTTTTGGCAAAGGTCAGTATATTTGTAATCATTTAGTTATTTCACCAGTAAACTAGTATCTCCATGACAAACAATATTATAAAGCAGCCTCTTCATGGTCCAAAAAAAATGGAAAATTGGCACTTTATCATTAGTATCTCTCTCAATGACATAATAAATTTTCAAATTCAATGCCAACTTATAAGTATCCATTTAGATAGTAACTTGCCGATAAAAGAAGGAAAATAGAGATAGCTACCTTTCCAGGAGAAGAAACACTAGGAATGCTAAAAATTATGTGCAATGCTTACTTTAATGCCAAAAGCTTTTTCTAAATCACTTAAGTGCTACATTTTAACAAAAACGATCACTTAAGTATCAACTCCGATTTGGGTTACTGAAAATTCTATGTGACCATATTTTATCAATACCTCAGTCCTATGTGGCCCGCTAGAGTGCCAAATTAGCACATAACCCCCGAACAAAGTTGTATCAACAAGTTAACGAGTGATTATTTGGGTGCCAAAATTTGTAAATATGGATCATTTGAGTGCCAATTATAGTTAAAAGTGATTACTTACATATTGATTATTATTAAAAAATGACCACTTTAATGCTAGTTGTTGTTAAATTTGATCACTTTAATGCCAATCTCAATTAAAAAAAGATTATTGTGGGACATTGTTTTGGATGTCCAAGAGGACAATTTAAAAAAAAAATATTTCAAATCATACTAAAATTTAAATTGTAAATGTCACATAATTAATATGGATGAAATTTATTGCTGAAGGCACTTAAGCGCTCTTTTTCTCCTATTTGGCATTTAAGTGCGTCGACAAAAACTTTCAATGCTTAAATGAATGCTGTACATAACTTTTGCACTTTGAGTGTCCTCTTCCATTATTATTCCTGATGGGCTGTGACTCGTCCTGGTAGGGTCTCATGAGGAATGATTCTTCAGTCCACCAGTGATAGGTGATTTGGTACTGTTGGATAAAGATGTGGCCCCCGCTTACATGACGAGGTTAGCAATCGAGAATCATCAAATTTGTGGTGTATCGAGTCTAGGCAAATCTTTCTCTTTATCGAAGGCAAAAAGTCAAGATATTATGGCATGTATCAAGTACATTCATCCCGATTCCATTTGCTGTGCATAAACTCAATCCACGCAAGAATGTTTTCACATGTTGACATGTTCTACATTCTCTGTTGAAACATTATTAACTTTGAAGACAACTTACAGGTGACTAAATTTAGATGTGGAGGTTTCACTATTGGGATCGCAATTGACCATTGCATGGTAGATGGAGGGTCAACAATGGATTTTATGAACACATGGGCTAAAATAGCAAGAGGCAAGCCATTGTCCCTCGTCCCTTCTCATGACAGAATTATACTAAAAGCAAGAGTGCCTCCTCAAATCAATGGTGTTTACAAGGACCTTGTTCACGTAAGTGATGTATCAAACATGACAGCATTATAAGCAATAACTCGTATATAAATCTTTCCACTTTGATGCTAAGAAGCTGGCGACCATCAAAAGAATGGCAACAAAAGACAGAGGTAAATTTCTGTCTTGTGATAATTGACAAGTGGCAATTCATAGGCATCTTTGTATAATTTATGCGTCAACTGATAGTTCCAAATGAACTCCAGACACGCTCAAAACTAAATCAAAACAAATTTCCAATCGAGTTAAATGTACTGAAATTTTTAAATAATGAGTGTAAATAAAAGGATAAGTTCATAATATCATTTCTTTTCTCTAAATGTAGTTTTCATTAAGCAATATGTGTATAATACCGTGGCCTTCTTAAATCATCATAAATATCACTAGTATGTACATCCTTACAGTTATATGGTCACTAAAAATGGAATCTATCTATTTTGAACAACAGGTAATGAGTAGCTACACTAAATTCGCAATAGATAGGATTTTTAATATTCATAAGAGAATTTTTTTCGAATAATAACTTTTTAAATTAATAAAATTAAAATAATATTTTAATATAAATAATATTAGAATTCTAATATAATCCAAAATAACAACAAATTCATTTTAATTTATTCATATTTTTATTTATGTATTTGAGTGTCTTGGTATTTTATAATATAAATTGGATATATAAATATATATTTAGTAGTTATATCTATTACATATGTTAGTATTTAGGTATATTAGTATAATTTACTAGTTAATGACATATTATTAAAGAACGATGGAAGAGGGGAATTTTTTTTTTTTAAAAAGAGGGAAAAATAATAAAGTATAAGAAAAAATGAAGTAGGTAAGAGCGTTGTAAAAGATTTTTATCATCTCTATTTATGCAATTTTTAAATTCATTTATATTGATATGTCGTTTGATCCTGGGACCTGTGGGTTATGGGCCCACCACGTTTCCGCCGCGCCACTCTGATTTTGTTGAAACTCCTTCAAGAAGATTTTTTATTTATTGGAAAATGCTGCTCTTCCCTCCCTAAACCTTTTGCTGTATGGGGGGATTATTTATATTTGATGACAACGCTCCGGAAGGACTGTAAACCAATGTGTTAGAGTCAATGGAGTATTGTGAAGGCAATTCCCAATGGAAAAGAAGACCGATGGTAATGTTAAGACGATCACCAACGCTCACATCTCTATACACATTTTGAACTAGGTCATCGACTGATCCTTGGACTTTGGTGACGAACAATTGGAGCTTTGTCATTCGATGCTCCAGATCCCCCATTGAATCCCTCAAACTCGAACCACCACGGTTCTTCTTTCCCTTGGTAGCACCCTTCTTGGCGTTCCTCCACGATCATCATGATTGCCTCCTTATTACTTATGTTCCTCTCAAGAAAACGAAATTATTCTTGAATCTTCCAGCAAACCAAGCAAAAAGAGTGCCCCGCATCGGCGAGTGCCGTGCACGCACTTGCCTCTGCACGGTGTGTTAGGTGCGCACGCGCACCATGTGCTTCTTATGCAATCCCTTCCTTTTTTTTTTTTAATTTATATGTTCCAAACCATAAGAGTGATTTTAACCACATATTAAGATTTCCCTTTAAGTTTTCTTTTTTAATTTATATGTTCCAAACCATAAGAGTGATTTTAACCACATATTAAGATTTCCCTTTAAGTTTTTTTTTTTTAATTTATATGTTCCAAACCATAAGAGTGATTTTAACCACATATTAAGATTTCCCTTTAAGTTTCATTTCATGTCGATTTAAATTTTGATAATAGAGAGTTAAAAAAGTACTCTTGGCCAAATTAACTACTTGTATCTTGCAGGTGATTTTATCAGCACCCTCCAATCAATACTGGCTTTCTGTCAGAACCAAAAGTTTAGGATAGAGTAGATGGTGATTTATAAGTTGTTTATTTGATCAGTGCATTATTTTTAGTATATCTATTTCCAAAAGGAAAACTTTTTTTCCTTTGAAAATGCTATTATAATATAACAGCTAACAAAGATGATATGTTATCCTTCCTAATACTTTTATGGTTCCGAACTCTCCTTAAATTTGACTTCAATAGGACAATTTTGTTAACTTGATTGTGATGTTCGTTCTCTTCTCATGGTTGTCATGGGTAGGTTCCATGAGCCAGACAAACTAGACAAGTCAAGATTTTGCTTCTACCGATCCTTGATTGGTGAGTTACATAAAGTTTCTCACGTGTAACTCTAAAAAATATGACCAGGAAACAAAAACGAAAAAAGAAAAAGAAAAAGGAAAAGAAGATAACCAGAATCGGCCCATCCCCCTCTATCTCTTTTCCTCTCTCTACTGGTTCAACCATGGCCGCTGTACCACCGTTTTGCTCCACCCTGCTATTGTGTCCGTGCAATCTCCAGCGCCCGGCCTTGCGGCGCCCACCGAAGTCCCCATTAGGGGCACCCATCCAACACAAGCTCAATGTCGACCACTCAACCGAAGCTGGACCACTCCAAAACAGGGGAGGAGAAAGAGGCGAGCTTGACAATGGTAAGGTAAGGTGTTGGTACCTAAATTTTGATGAATTATTTAGTTATTCATTATATAGAAATTTAAGAGTTGGCACTAGCCCCTAAACAAAAATTTTGTTAAATTTTAATTGCATGTTAGGAGCACGTAATAGTAATAGGCGAGCATGAATTTCATTATAATCTTAATTGAATTTACAAGATCGAGCCCATTTAATTCAATTTTGATGAAAGGCCCTGGAAAGAAAAAAAATGAGCGTACGTTAAGAGAGAGAGATATATATATCCCGAGTTGAGTTGTTGTTATAACCGGAGCTTAGGGGGAGAATTTGCTAAGATTTTATCTCACTGGTGTTGATTCGTTTAGTCATTTATCGCATTAAAAAATTAGGGATTAATTTTAACCCATACAAAATTAATTAATTAATCGTATAGCATATAGTTTTAGGTGCATTTATTTTTAATTTGCATTTATATTGGGCCGGTGACAGATGGGTTCGAATTGATGGTTCGAAACTTTAATTTGATGAGTTGAACCAAGCCCACGAAGCGAAACAAATTGGCGAAGCCCCCTTTTTTTTTTATATGATTGGAAATTATCTCGTGAAAATAGAAACTTGAAAATTTTCAGAATATGAGGGAATTTTTTTGGATAGAGCAAGTGTGAACAAATATTGCGTTCGGAAAAGTAAATATTGCGTTTGGAAAAAGAATCTTCGTGCATATCGATTTGGAAAAATTGAAAAAACCTAATCGGTAGTATAAAAAGGTAAAACTCGTATGGTTTTGGGGGCTTGGCTTTTTCTTTTGAGTCGAAGGAAAAATCAACACAAAAGAGAGAGAAAAGCTTTTCTATTGTTTGGTCGAAGAAGAGAAACACAAAGAAAGGAAAAGCTTGAGGAAAAGTCAAAAGAAAGAGGAAGAAGGAGGGGGAAACGTAAAAGCAGAAAAGGCAGAGGAGGGGGTGATTGGACATTTACTGTTCATTGTCTCCTCCACCTTTGCTGCTCGCGTCTGCAGCCGACCGCCGGCTCCTCCTCACCCGCGCTGCGCTGGTGCCACCATACCGCGCTGCTCCGAGAGCCCGTCGCCCCTACCGCACCTCCACCCAACGCCGGCAGCTGCACCACCAGTCACCGCCACTCCGCCGGTTGTCCACGATCGCCCAGCGTAGATCCAGCGACCCGACGTCCCTGCTCGCCGCACCGACGCAGCCCGGAGCCGAAGCCCACTGCGATTTCGCCCTGCTGCTTCACCGTTCCGCCCCTCGCCGTCGCGACCCGCCTTCGTCTGCCCGTGCCCCAGCAGGTTTCGAGCCGGCTCCTCCTTGCTCTGTTCGTGAGCCGCCCGAGACGCCTGCAGCCCTCTGTTCCCCCGACGACCGCTGCTGCTGCTCCCGCTCCGCTGTCCGCTCAGTCGCACCGATCTGCCGCCAGTCATGACGCCGCCGCCGCTGTCTCTCAGCCCAGCACTGCGCTTGATCCGAGCCTCCCCGAGTGACTGCTCTGTAGCCCCCGCGACGCCAAGCGACTCCCCTGTTTTGCTGCTGCCCCTTCGCTGCTGCCCGAGCCTGCCTTACCTCGCCGGAGCTCTGACAACCGGGACCTCCGACCGACGGTGACCAGCGACACCACAGCTGCTGCCCTTGCACCGTCCTTAGCCGTGCCGAGCCTCCTTCGTGGTCCAACTACCGGATATTTGGAAAAAAAATTCAAATTTAGGTAGAGATTTATTTTATTTTATTAGGTTGATTTATTTTATTAGGTAGGTTTATTTAGTAGATTTATTTTATCTTATTTTAGTTTTGATATTTTGTCTCTTCATTTGAAATATTTCTCAATGCATGGTTGAAATTCCCGATGTACCACCTAACTTTCGCAACCGCACGCGAATTTTTATTTTATTTATATTAGATGAAATAATTATTCACGTGGGAGTAAAATTGATATATTGATCTGGCTTATTTATTGATTTTATTAGTAAAATAATTAAGTTTGGATTTCAATTCGAATGATGGATAACATCTTTGATGACCATGAATGATTTAGTGTTTATCTCTTAATTTTTTTATCCTAAAAATACAAAAAAAAATTGCATTTGCATTCCATATAGATTAGAATTGATGGCATGATAGGTTGGTTAGTTTTTTTAAAATGCATGTTTAGAGGGTATCTATAGTAGATAATATTTCACTTTAGTTAGATTTTTATTTTTAGTGATTTTAATTACGAATTTTCTTAAAAAAATACAAAAAAATCATGCGCATGTCATCTAGAATTAAGTTCATGAAATGCATGTCATTTAGTGATTGTTACTAGGTTCATTTGATTAGAAATTGCATGTCATTAGAATTAGGTCATTTGGTTAATTTAGATTGCACATTTAGTCATTGGACAATTTTCATTTTGAATTTCATGAAAAAGGAAAAAAAGAGAGGAAAACTTAGAGTTAGGACATTCTTTACATGTCATTGCATACTAGGTAGGATAGCATGTTTTATTTTATTTTCTACTTAGCTATAGTTTTAGATAATTTTCTTTAGGATAGATTGCATGCTTATTATTTTAGTTATGTCATATTGCTTGAGTCATATTGCCTTGCCATACCATTTCATGTTAGGTTAGTAACATGCATTGCATATGGATTATATTCTCATTAAATAAGTGAAAACAAAAAAGAAATTGCGTGTTAATTAGAAATCATATCTAGGGCTTTTGATGTGAATTTTGAATTAACCTTGCAGATACTTTCGTTGTTACAAAGTAAGTCCCGTAATTTATTCATTACTTTCTTGGGTGTTAAATTGGTGGTTTGCGTACTCGCATGATCACTTCACATGTTAGGGAAATAGATTTAAAATTAATTCAAATTGCTTGCAAAAACATTTTTTGAAAATAAAAAGAAATGGTACCGAAAGGGCATTAGAAGTCTAGTGTAACCAAGTCCCCGTACCCAAAGTCTCTAGTTTGTAGGAGTAAAATAATTCTCGTTATTTTACTTAAATTTCTAATCGACATACCATAAACTGATTAGTGGTGACTCCTAGATAAAATCTATTTGCATGTTAAAAAATTTTGAACCTAAGTCGCAAATTGGTATGGGCTTGGGGGAGCCTGAGCTAAGTTTAGGCTTAGTAATTTATTAGACAAACCCTAGGTGGTGCAACCGAAAATTTGGTCACGACAGCTTGGCGACTCCGTTGGAGAATTGAGTTAAAACTCTTAGTAGACTTAGGCTATATTTTTCTTTTGCAGTGAGGATCCTAGGTATGTCCTTAACATTTAAGGTGTTAAATGTTATTGCAGATTGGGAGGTATAAGGGGAGTAGTGATTGCTAACATTTATTTTGCAAGGAAGTGTATGAATGTATGGTTTATTTTCATATATGAAGTGTTGTCTCGATATAAATTGTCGTGCATGCTCTGCATTTATACTACACTTTTGCACACACAACTTGTCGTCGGACTGGGCCGCACTAGGATACTTAGGATGGTATTAAGTTGGATACGACTTTGACCGTGATGCTGCGTAGTAGAGGTTGCCCAACTCAATCCCGAAAGTTTCTTTCTTGATGTAAAAAATGTTTACCTCTATCCGCGAGATTGCGCCACATTGGAGTATCATTCTTGACTGAGCCGAAGTTAGGAGGACTTGACTTAGTATGCGAGACCGCAACTAGTCATCCCATCCTGCTAACTTCACTTTGCTGTCTAGAATATAAATCGAGCCTCACATCTCATATGTATGTCTATATGATTGCCATCGATTTTTCTTGGTGAAGTAAGTATTCTATCCCTATACCATACAATTTATTTCGTCGTACTTTTGATCTGTCCATGACAATCTAGGTCAATCATTGATTTAATTCATTTGTCAATTAAAAATGAAATAAGGAAATTGCCATGCAATGAATCATTTGGAAAATAACAAAAAAAAAAACTTAGGATAATTTGTTTTCAACTCATGTCTTTATTGTTCTTATTAGGGAGATTCAAATTTTGGCCTTTCCTAGTTCATGTTTAGGAAACTTCGTCATTGTTAGGGCGTCCCATGTCTTTATTTTTCTAATCCATTTTTAGGAAATTCCTTTCATGTGTGGACCTTTTCGTGACTAAAAAAGAAAAAATAATAGATTGTTGTCATGGACCAGTTCCCTCTTTACACTTCATGCTTACATGTTTTCGTTCATTTGAATAAGGTGATTATGGAGCAATCCCGCTCACCCATTCGAACATGATTGAGAGCTAAAATGATGGATCAAAACGAGGTGCCGAACCATATCGTTGATATTGACAATGACATGAACAAGCGAATTGCACGCCTCCAAAGTCAAGTTAATGAATTGTCTACTACTGTAGCTTATCTCGTCAAGCAAAAGTGCTGTGATAATATAGATACTCTATTTTCAGTGAGAAATTGTGACTCAAGAAGAGAGCCAAGAGGACTTTTGAACCATCTCATTTTCCCAAGATTGTCAAATTTGATGCCACCATGAAGAGACTACCGACATACCTAGAAGGAAGATTATTTGACCTGGAAGGTTTGCATCACAAGACCAAGGAGGAGCATTACTTCCTTGGCCAGATGAGAAAGCATCTGAAAAAGGCACATCGGGTTGCATTACTAGATCAATTGGTTTAATTGTTACTCAACAAGTTTGAGAACACATTTTAAAGAGTTAATGTGGGTCACATCTCAACTCTACTTGAAATATCCATCTTGAAGAGCCAAACAAAGTGTTTTTGCGTTTCCATGCTTGATGGAATTTTCATTCTTGCTCATTAATAAGAAAATGAGGAGCAAGTAAACGAGGACCATCCTTCTCCGGTGGAAGAGGTACATCTCGTCTTTGAACATAATTCATTTTGGGAAATGACACTTTGTTCTTTTCCTTGCAGATGGCAAATTGGGGGCATGACATATTTTGGTAGTGACCCGACTGAGATAAAATCTTGACCCAAGCCAAAATGGATATTCCATTTGCATTGATGTTGCATAGTATCCTATTCATGCATGTTCTCTTGCGCAGGGGCAAAAGTGGATTTTCAGTCTTGATTGATAGGGACAATCCAAGAACACACATTGCTGAAACAATCTCTTTGTGGGGCAATTCCCTGAATGAATTCTTAAAACCATATTTTGAGTATGATAAATTGTCTGTTTTGAAGTCACAAAAGATTTTCAAACTTAAAGCTGTTGGACTCTTTTGAAAAGAGAATTTCCATAGTGATTTTACCTATTTAACTCACCAATTTCATACAAGATGGAAAATTCATTGGAGTAATATTAAATGCTTAAGAATGCTGAATGAGACGTGTCAGGATGATGAAAGGCAAGCGTTATCATATACACAGTCCCCTACTTATACACTTGTGAGATGAGTGTAGAAAGTTCAATATCCAAAAGGTAAAGAGTATTCTCGCAAAAGATACGATCATTGAAATGATGAAGGGCAATTCATATCTCTACCCCAAACACTATATATGATCCATTGATTAGCCCCTTTGAGCCCCATACACTTATGGAGATTCTTTTCAAATTACCCCAGTCAAGAACCACCCAACATCGACGCAAATTGGAGGTAAGATAGCACCATAAGGTGGAGAAAATGGAAAGAAATTTTCTTGTTCTCACTTGCATCAATCTTTAAGTCGTGCTATTACATTGAATTTATGTGGTAATTTAAGTGTCTTAGGATGACGAAGAGCATTTCTTTCTCTATCCTACATAATTATATCCTTTGTATAGCCCACTTGATCTTGCAATTTCATTTCTTTAAACCTAGTTGGTAACCATCCCCCACACTGGGGCAAGGCAAAAGGCAATTGTTCAAATAATATGGTTTGGAGTGCTGATAGAAGACGAAGACCTCCCAAAAAGTCCAAATGTCAAAAGCACCATATGGTCATTCAAAATAGAATCAAGGGGCTTGAAAAAGCAGTGTGCCTAGTAAAAGTAAGGCCAATGCCCATGAAAAGAAGTGATGAAAAATGAATGAGAAGTAGGGCATGAAAAATCAGTATGCTTGGTAAAAGCAAGGCCGATGCCCATAGATGAAAAAAGAGAGTCAAGATAGATGACTATCAATTGCAAAAATTGAATCCCAATGGAGCAGTACTCAAAGAGTCAAGATCAATTGTGCATTTATAATGACGATCCCTGATGAAGAAGAAGACTGGCGACAGTGCTAAGATGATCATCAACTCTCACCATTTACACATATTTTGAGCTTAATGATCCTTTCGTTTCTTAATCCATGAACTTACCCTACGTTACGTCCCTTACAAAATCTCTTCGATTATGGCACTTGAATTAACGTAGGAGTTTATATGTTTATAAGTATCACTCGAAGAAGTGCGAGCAAGATTATTTCTTTCTCATTTTGCAAAGTTCTTGATTTGTAAACCCGGTGATGATTACGAGTTGTTCTTTCAATAGCCTCGACTCAAAGAGTCCATTTGTTAAGCCATTAACCAAGCCCACATTACGGTCCCTCACAAAGATCTCTCGATTGGTAAGGTCGCCGCTTGCAAGAATACTCGGACACCTCGTCGATATGGTGAGATTGAGTGATTCTCGTAAAATAGCATTTTTAAATGAGAGTGAGTGGAAAGTCCTTTCTAACTGAAAATCTCTTATTTAGTATTCTTAAGAAATCCATGTCATTATCTTGAACGACAATTCTATCCTCGTGGAAATTTGGGGTGATGTAAATATGGTAAAGTCATTATGCATAAACCTTGATTGAATGGATGACAACCCCATTGAACTTTGAAATGTGTATTATAGAGTAGCTCAAATTGTCTACAATGAATTCATATCAGTTTTGCTCTAATCGTGTTTGACATGTAATATTTCCTTGAAGACGAGTAATACTTGACGTTCAAGTTGCTCCTCAGAGTCCTTTTTCCATAGCCGGGTGTCCTTTTCATCGACTCAGCGTACTTTTGTAGCCCGGTGTCCCTCTTTATTGACTCAATGTGCTTCCATAGCCCGATGTCCCTTTTAATAGACCTGGCATGCTTTCGTAGCCTAGTGTCCCTTTCATTGACTCGGCATGCTTCCGTAGCCCAATGTCCCTTTTAATAGACTCGGCGTGCTTTTGTAGCCCGGAGTTCTTGATTTGGCATGCTTTCGTAGTCCAGAATCCCTTTCATCGATCCGGCGTGCTTTCGTAGCCTAGATTTTTTTTTTTTTATCAAACCAGCGTGCTTTCGTAGCCCAGATTTCTTTTATCGACCTGGCATGCTTCCATAGCCCAAAGTCCCCCTATCAAATCAGCGAGCATAAGAGGTATTCTCTCTCAAGTGCACTGACACTTGACTCGGTCAAGTTGTCCCCAAAGATTTTTTCTCCAAGATTTAGTCTGATTAAGGCGATCATAGAAAGGTACCGGTCTTGGAAAAAAAAATTCCCCATTTAGGCGACCGTAGAAAAGTATAGGTCCTGGAAAGTGATTTCCTATTTAGGCGACCGTAGAAAAGTGTGGGTCCTGGAAAGTGATTTCCTATTTAGGCGAGTAGAAAAGTGCGGGTCCCGAAAGTGAATCCCGTTTAGGCGACCGTAGAAAGATACGGGTCCTAGATAACATTTATTACTCTAACAGCGACCGTAGAAAGGTACGGGTCATGGAAAATAATTTCGCCATTCAAGCAATCGTAGAAAGGTATGGGTTCTAGGAAAACAGATTTCTTTACAAAATCTTGCTACCATACCGGGGTGATCAGAAAGATACGGGTCCTAGGAAAGCATTCTCCTTACAAAGCCTTGTTACTATTCTAGATGACCGTAGAAAGGTATAGGTCTTGGACATGTAACACCAACTATCTTGAGTTACTCTCTACTCTCCTTGAAAGTAAGTTATTCCAGATATAAGTTCCTTTATCATTTGCATTAGCATTTCTATGCATCATAAAGTTGCATTTTAAAATGAATTTTATTTTCCAACAAAAAATCATTCATTACATGTGCATGGTCAAAATTTAGATCTCAATTTGTCTTTGAAGGCAATCTCTATGAGCTCATCTTCAAAGAGGGGCAGCTGTTAACACCTAAATTTTGGCAATCCATTTAGTTATTTATCGCATTAAAAAAAATCATGGATTAATTTTAACCCTACAAAATTAATTAATTAATTGCATATCATATAGTTTTAGGTGCATTTATTTTTAATTTGAATTTACATGGGCAAAATGAGTATGGGTTCAAATTGATGGTTCAGTAAACTTTAATTTGATGAGTTGGGCTAAGCCACGAAACGAGCAAATTGGTCGAAGCCCCCCTTTTTTTTATGATCAGAAATTATCTCTTGAAAATAGGAATTTGAAATTTTAGGATATGATGGAATTTTTTTGGATAGGGCAAGTGTGAACAAATATTGCGTTCGAAAAGGAAATATTACATTTGGAAAAAAGAATCATCGTGGATATTGATTTGGAAAATTAAAAACCTAATCGGTGACTTATAAACAAGTAAAACTCATAGGGTTTTGGGGCTTGGCTTTTCTTTTGAGTCGAAGGAAAAATCAACACAAAAAGAGAGAGAAAAGCTTTTTATTGTTTAGTCGAAGAAGAGAAACACAAAGAAAGGGAAAAAGCACCACCAGCAAGGGTGGCTCCCGACAAGTCTTCCCCATCATGGGGGGACCCACCGACCTTCTTGGAGGGTGAGGGTTTGACTCGCCGCGGAGATGCTTGGCGTCTTACCTGTTCCACGGGGGTGGTGAGTCCTCCCGTGGGCCCTAGGGTTTACTCTAGCCGCCCGCGCGCAGACGCTTCCTTGGGTCATCAAAAAAAGAAAAGAAAGGAAAAGCTTGAGGAAAAAGTCAAAAACAAAAAAGGAAGAAAGAGGGGGAAACGTAAAAGCAAAAAAAAGGCAGAGGAGGGGGTGATTGACATTTACTGTTCATTATCTCCTCCACCTTTGCTGCTCGCATTTGCAGCCGACCACCGGCTCCTCCTCACTCGCGCTGCGCTGGTGCCACCATACCGCGCCGCCCGAGAGCCCATCGTGCCTACCGCACCTCCACCTAATGCCGGCAACTACACCACAATCATCACACTCCACCGGTCGTCCACGACGCCCGGGCGTAGATCCAAGAACTCGACGTCCCTACTCGCTGCACCGACGCAGCTCGGGCCAAAGCCCACTGCGATTTCGCCTTGCTACTTCACCCGTTCTGCCCTCGCCATCGTGACCCGCCTTCATTGCCTATGCCCCAAAGAGGTTTCGAGCCGACTCCTCCTTGCTCTGTTCGTGAGCCACTCAAGATGCTTGTAGCCCTTTGTTCCCGCAACGTCTTAAGAGGCATTATTGACCCATTCATTTTATCTTTCGATTATATGCAAGCGAAAGCAGAATTAACTCCATCCAATCATTCATAAGCAGGGATAGCATGGAATACATATCAAAACACACTTTCATATATCTACACACACACACATATATATATATTAACATTTACACGCTAACTTTAACACACCAGAAGCTTAACATATACACATCTATGAAGCGGATTTCTTAGATCATCAAAGGGGCCGAGGTTAGCCTCACCACCTCTATACTATGAAGGCGACCTCAAAAGTGGTATCCCCTACGCATTTAAGTTATAATACCACAGCTTAGGCCCGGTGTCCGACTCCGTCTCTAGGCCGATGGAAGGCACCATTAGGTCATTCACATCCATGGGGTCTCAACTAGTGCCCCCCGGGTCCCTTGTTTAGTGGCCAATCAA